>NC_142662.1:12910786-13065702 GCF_026168435.1 Sesamum indicum | reverse complement strand
TAATTCGTGTACTAATTATCTCTCAAATGGATATATTCACCTGTATTGCATAGGCCCTCTCACATGTGCTTCATATGGCAGGTGAACAATTAGGTGCTCCATTGAGTCGAAAAAAGCTGGTGGAAATATTTTCTTGAGGTTGGACAAGCTAGTTGCGACACTATCATCCAATTCTTGAACCCTGTTCGCATCAAGCATCGTCGCACATAGAATCTAGAATAAAACACTGACATCTGTCAACACACTCCACACTGGCTCAGGAAGCATTTCACAAAAGGCAATCGCAATCAAATTCAGCATGAATACGTGAAAATCATGACTCTTTATGCCGTGAAGCCTCAGCTCTTTCATGCTGACACAATGGACCAAATTAGATGCATAACCATTATGAAACTTTGGAGGACTAATCCATTCACATATCCTCCTCTTCTACTCCTTGGTCAAGGTATATATGACTTTGGGCACCACGTCCGACATACTTCCGTCCACCTAAAGCTCCTGTCGATACATATGATCTTGAGGTCCTTCAATGGATTCAGATATCCTTCGTTTTTTCCTATATATCCATCACGGTATTGAAATATTGTCAAACACATTCTTTTGAATGTGCATGACATCAAGATTATGTCGTATCAAATGCGTCGACCAGTACTTGAGCTCTCAAAAGATGCTTTTCTTTGTTCACTTATGCTCGCTATTGTACCGTTCTGGAGTGACAAGGGCACTTCAACCATAGAATTAAACTCTTCAACCCATTCACGGATCTATTCTTCCATTAATCTTGGCCGTGCAGCCTCTCTTTCTACTCGATTCTTAGTGATGCTTTCTTGTTCCTACAGTATGAATGGTTCGGGTGGAGGAACTACCCGTGGCAGTCAAAGTAGCATGCCTTCCTACTGTTTTTCAGGTAGTTAGCATGTGTGTCTTCCATACAAACTGGACACCCCATAATACCAGCGAAACTCCATCCAGACGCCATCCCATAAGCGGGTAGGTCGTTCACAGTCCACATCAACACAACACGGATTGGGAATATCTTGTTCTTCAAACTGCCGCGCATCAGTAAACCCACATGCCTCAAATTCTGCCACTCCTCGATCAGCATCCCCAATTGAACATGAGATGTTTTGAATCGGAAGGACCGGGGATCACCTATTTCGAAACATATACTTAGAACTCATGCACATTTTCGGTGGGAGATTATACAGTGTAAGTATGATGGGCCAACATGAGTGTGGACTACCGTATTGTCCATGTGGTGCAAACCCATCCATGCATAAAACCAGTCTAACATTACATTGCTCTATTGCAAAATTGTGATATATCCGATCAGAATGCCTCCATGCCTCTGCATCAGATTGATGGCACATGGCTTCCTTCTCCGTCTGATTGTCGGCACGCCAGGTCATTTGCTCGGCAATTGCTTTTGAAGCATACAACCTCTACAGGCCAGGGGTAATCAACAGGTATCTAAGAATGACATACAGTGTCTTCTTTGAAATTAGGACTTCGCTTTCTCCACAAAACTTGCAGTAGTCCAGATCAATATCCTCCTTGCAATACAACATACTACCATTCTTACACGCATAAATCTTCTCAATAGGTAAACCCAAGTCTCGTATTATTTCCTTTGTACTATAGTAATCCTAGAGTATGGTGTGTCGTGGGGTAATATTTGCTTAGCCCGTTGCAATATTCAATCATATATATGGTGAGAAATATGGCTCTGGGCTTTGATATTGACCAACTCAGCTACAACCCCAAATTGAGATTGGGTGCAACTGTTCTACAATGGCTGCTCGGCAATATGCACTACATCATGAAACCAATCTGCTAGCCCAACACATAATCATAGAACCTACATCAGTAGGATACGACCTCGTACCATCATCAGGCACACCATCCTGATTACAATTAGAAGACCAGACAGCTGGGCCGGTGGCATAAAAAACCATCCCCTATCACCCCAAGGCGTACCGGTACCCTCCATTACATGAGAAATGGAAGTTTGTTCCTCCTGCAATGGGACCACGGTGAAAGCCTCAAAATACTCCTGCACCTTCTCCTCGTCATGAGAAGTCCAATTATAGTTCTCCGGCATAAAATCTTTCATAAACAAGTCAAAATTTACGTCGTCCGTGATTTTCGAAACTTCATTTTTGCATTTCTGACAAGGACACTTAACTTTCTCACCGTCAATATATGCATGTTGAGACTTGCCCCATTCTATAAATGTAGCAACACCATCCTGAAAATCAGAGCAAAACCCGCCCTGTTTGGAAGGTTCTCATACATCCATCTCCTCAACTGTCTTAACATGATGATGAGTCCTACATAGACACACACACACACATTTATATATATATATATTATTATATTATTAAATTTAATTGACAAAATTACAAAAAATATAATCTATTAACAAATAAAGGGTTAAAGTTGTTACCTGATTAAATTTACTTCAGCAATCAACGAAAATTCAAGACGGATTAATGAACAAGAGTAGAAAAATATTAGTGGAATAATGAGAGATAAAAAAAAATCGAGAGAGACTAAGGAAAAAGAGAGAGAATATGAAGAATGGAAGAAGATAGTGAAATTAAATAGAAAAAAAAGGAATACATTCATATAGAAAAATTTAGAATGGTCTTTGGAACGGGTACAAAAGTACATATTTAGCCGTTAAAAAATAGCCGTTAATTTAGATTTTGGAACTTTCCTTAAGACGGCTTTAGGAATGGTTTTTTTACCATTGAAATATAGTCGTTGTATTTTATTTGTAATGGTTTCAGTAATACTAAAGAAATAATACAAAAAAAACGTCCCAATGTGTACCGAATTTTAAAACGATTTCAGAAACACATTACTTCTAAAATAAAACTAATAATTTGAAACAGTGACGTCATCTGCAATACCCGTTCTTTATGTATTTCAAAGAACGTTCCAATATGAAACGGGTTTTAGAACGATTGTCCTAACAATGCCAAATCCCGCCTTTTCTTTGTAGTACTATTCCTATTATGTTAAAGAACCACTCCTAATGATGCTGCAAATAACAATTCATTTTCTAAAAGAATAAATAAAAAGTAAAAAAGAAATTCCGAAATAGTCAAAGAACGAGGAAAATAATACAATTTGTAGATTAAGACAATTGAAACCATAAAATATTTTTCATGAGATTGATATATGTTCGAAATATGAAGTATATTTGTATATTAAAATTTGTTAGTAATACCTAGATGTAACTAGCATATTATATTATTGTACTGCATCGCCTAATCAAACTGTTAGATATGATTAAATAGACAAAAGGCTATATTCGATGAAGTTTTCGACATTTTTTGTACACGAATATTGAGATATTGTATCTGATTTGTGATAAGAGAGATTCAAAACGATGCAACCTTTAATTAGGCCATGTAATTTTACATCAAACCCGTTATATATATTCAAATAGATAGAATCTTATAAGCGTTTAAGTTTTGAATTAACCCGTCTTGCGGATGTTGAGATATTGTAATTGGAGCATACACAAGATATTTTTTATACATATTTAGGAACTGTTAAGCACTTAGAACAGTTTGTGATAATTTATAATTAGGAACTATGACCAAATACAGTTATGAATGATTATTCAAAAATTGAATTAGGAACTATTTTTTAATATGAAACTGTTTCAAGTTTAATTTTTTTCACTTTTTTTTTTCGGGAAATGAAATTATTTTGGAACTTCTCTTGGAACACTCAAATTGAAAAGTCGTTTCAATTTCTAAATTTTCCTCTTTTTGGCAGGAATGGGATGAGTGTTGGAATGGTGAAATTGAAACAAACCATTCCTATTTGAAATTTCATCCATGTATCGCACACTTTGGAACGGTTACTGCACAATGACCATATTTAAGAATGGGTATCATAATACAAGTTTTCCTAAGTACTTAAACTGTTTTAAGTTGTACCTCATTTTGGAATGATATTTTTAACTGTCCCTTTTACTAACACCTTTTCAAATTTTGTATTACAAGTTGTGTTTCTACGGCCGTGCCAAACTTGGAAAGGTCAAATATTATAACAGAATTTGGAAGGATTTTTAAACTTGGAACGACCAGCCAGTTGCACATAAGTAGAGGTACAACTTATGAGATACGTAAATGTCCGTTCAAAGCTGTTCCAAAATTAAAGGATGAAATAAAAGATACTATGATTACGACCTGATTTGTTTCCCGAAGAGTCTCAAAAATCATTTCAATTAGAAACAATTTTTGGAATTGTCATTTTATGTGCACCAGATCCCATAGTTTTTTGCAGTGCTTAGCTAGAGATTGTTGGAAAACGTGTTTGAGATTAAAATAGAGAATGTCACATTATACTTAGTAATATTTTTTTGTTAATCTAGAGTAATATTAGTGTTCAAGAAAGATTAAATATAATTATCATTCGTAATGTATACACCTTACATAAAAAGTTCCCCAAATATTTACAATTAAAGTCTATTTACCATAATATAATAAGAATTGTTTTCTTCAAACACTATTTGCAAGTTTCTATAACCAAAATTAATATTTTTAAAAATATATATTATAAAATAAAACTGAAAATTAAATAAATTTTATCCTCTTCAATTACTAAAGAGAATATTGATTATAATATGATAAATCAATAATTAGTAATTTAAAAATTCAAGTCTGGAAGTGCAAAAGTATTTAAATATAGGTAAAGATGCGAGAATCTCATTTTTCCTGTCGTATAATTGAAGCCTTGTTTAATTTTAATTTCATTGATTACATAATCTCTATTTTACTTGTCTATGTTTTAAATTTGTCAATTTTGTCGGATCATTAAAAATTCTTGACTTTTTGAGGTAAAAATCTCATTTTTTATCTCATAACTTAGATGACGTTCAAATTCAGTCTCATTGTGGATGAACAAATACATCTCTTATGTTTTTATTAGTATTTGACTAAAATTCTCCAGACAAGGCATATACATAATCAAATCAAAATCAATATAGTAAGATTTAAACATAATAAGTAGAGTTCTGATTAATAGTTCGAATCTAAATTAAACTGATAGATTAGATCTTGTTCAAATGTAAGGTTAATATTTTACAATCAACATGTGGTAGGTTTAAATCCTATAGATATGGGTATTTGATTTATATTCATAATAGTTTCTTGTATTTATTTTGGTCTTGAATGCATACTTTAATTTGTAGTTGTTGATCTAATATAACATAATTTTCATTAAAAGAAAATGACTTATATTTTGGTTTTCATAATTTCTTACTCATCAATTTTCATGTTATTCACAAGTATACGATACTTTCAGACCAAGGTCAATTTGTCATTCAACTCAAACAAGATCTTGATCCGGATTACCATTAGAACGAAGGAAGCATTTGACCAAGAGAATATGTCTGTAATATGGGATAATTTTATGCATTTAAACTTACACATTACATCTTATAAATATTTTAAAAGTTTAAAAATAAGTTTTTGAAACATTTGATTAAAACTTTTGATCAACTCTATACAATCTATAATTAAAGTGCATTCCTTTGGTGTGTGGTATGCCAATGTCTACCAATTAAGTATGTACTATTTCTTAATTTTTTCAAACTCTTACTTTTTTCTCTTCAACTTTAAATACTACCCATTCTATAAAAACTACTTAGTTTTATTTCTCTCTTATTTATTTCTAGTAATATATATTTTATGGTATTTTTTCCTCAAAAAGGTATAAAGAAAATACAAATCACATTTTTATTAGAGTAACTAATCTTGAATATTTATGTACATTCTTCAGTGTGAAACACACCTTCAATTTTAATAATAAAAAGGAACGTTTCTTTTTTAGAGGAAAACAGTGAATATTGTTAATCATAATAATCACCGCAAGTGAACTTAGCTTAAGAATGAGCAATATAATTGCCCGTTTCGGCTAATGAAAGAAAAGAAAATAGAAAGAAATTGACCACAATATACGTAATAACCAAACCGACTGAAAATAAGTTAACAATTAAGGCGTTTATTTTATCAATCAACACAGCATAATCTCCTCGACTATTGAGCTTCACATTGGAGATTAGACAACAATGAAGGTTAGATAAACCTCAAACCTATCATGAAGAGGGGCAGTGAACAAAAATGTGTGATGTGTCCCTATCAAGGTTGGAACATAAGGAGAACAACAATGATGACTGTCTTAGTCGAGCATGGAGGTTGCAAGAGATTTTTCTCAAAACATGCAAACAATGCATTTGATACATAGTAGAAGCCATGGATATTTGGGAGAAAATTTTGGTGTAATATATTCAGTAAGTTACAGTGCAAATACAAGAACAAAGTATACATAGAGTGCGGACGAGCAGTTGATTAACTCCCCTAACAATTGCCATCAATAGAAAATCAACTAACCTAATGTCTAACAACAAATTAAAAAAAACTAACTAACAAAAGCTAACGGGAAAGCGTAAAAGACTAACTAACAGAAATACATTTTGAAGAACATGCATTAACATAAAAAATATAAATACATGATATTACAGAAGCAACTGGAACAACATTCTCATTAGGTTGCTTTTGTCATTTGATTTAGAACAGTCCCTCGATGATCTCAAAATCCTCCATCAAAGTGGACTTTGGAGTAAAGTAAACAAGCCCAACTTGGCACGTAATGATAGAAACATAGCAACAACTGGTGGTTTGGTTAGAATGTCTGCAAACTGTAATGTGGAGAATATATGCAAAGGGGAAATGGATCTAACCTTTAATCTATCTTGCACTATGTGATAACGGATGTCTAAGTGCTTGGTGCTTTCATGGAAAAAAGGAATTGGCAGTATGCGCAATGCCACCTTATTGTGATACAAAAGGAAATTCGAGTATCCACTTGAATATGTGTAGGTCCTACCACAGATAGGGTAACCAAGTTAATTCACAAACTATTGATGCCATACTCCTATACTTAGCCTCAGCTGTTAATCTTGAAATGGTGGTCTGTTTCTTGATTTTCTAAGATATAGGAGTTGGTCCCAAGAATATGCAAAATCTTGTTAATTATCTACTTGTGTCTTGACAAGCAGCCCAATCCGAAGCAAAATATGTAGTCAATCGAAGGTTAGATTTAGAAGGAAAAAACAAATCTGTGGAGGGGCAACCCATTAAATATCGAATTAAGTGTAATGTTGCATCTATATGCTGTTGGCAAAGATGTTGGAGGTAATGGCTTAGCTACTGATCAACATGAGACACGCCTGGCTTGTACAAATCCTAAGTAAAGGACCTTGACGATCAATCTATACCTTGAGGGATCAGGGAGACCTGCTCCTCGTACAGCAGAAAACTAGATCCCAACTGGCAAAGGGGTTGTTGTAGCTATGGCGTCCATGAGTCCTATGCCTTTTGGCATGTCCAGTACATACTTATTTTGTGTAACTGCAATACCTTGTGTTGACCTAGCAAACCAATGGAAATACTTGATTATCCTCAAATCTTTTAAAGTAAAGAGTTCATGAAAATATTTTTTAACTTGTTGAATATAATTTTATATAGGAGCCATACTGAAATTGTCAACTTAGTGAATAGACAACAACCATGCTTGGATTGAATAAAACTAAAAGCCTCAATGTGTTCTGTAAAAATTTGGTTCTACTACCTTCAAGCTTAGTTTAAGCCATAAAGCGATCATTTCAGCTTACTTATCTATCCGGGAGGAGCTTCATAACCTTCTTGTATCTCCATGTAGATATCCTCATCAAGTAAACCGTGTAGAAAAGCATTATTAATTTTGAAATACTAGAGAGACCAAATATGAGAAGCTGCAATGGGGAAGAACATCGTGATAGTGACTCCCATTGTAGTTGGAGCAAAGCAGTCTATGCAATCTACACTTCAACTTGACTGTACCTTTTGGCAGCAAGCTAGGCTTTATATCTCTACACTTACCGTCTGGTTTGCATTTCAATTTTTAATCCAATGGACCTTAATGTTTTCTTACCTCCAGGTAGCTGAGGAAACTCCCAAGTTCTGTTTTTCTCTAAGGCCTGTATTTAGTGCATGGCCTCTTTACATTCTTGCCTTCGTTCTGCTTCTGCAAAGGTGGCTCCTGGAGTATAGATAAAGACTCTATAAAGTAAGTGTGTGTAGGCATACAAGAAACAACATTTACAGAAGTGGGATCAGAAGATGTATGACACATAAAGTCTTTTTCGAAGCTAGATTTGCTATGGTTCTACCTAACCTTCTTGGTTGTACCCTACTGTTGAGGGTACTGTACAGGCTTAGTGGTCTGAGTTACTATATGGTTAGTATGAGGAGTCTCTTGCTCCATTATAATTTCATCTAGCAAAGGGAGTGGATAATGAGGTTTAGTCACAATAATATTACTGAAACGAAATTCTCCTCATGGAAGGTAGCATCTTTAGAAACAAACATGGCATTAAACTAAATATCAAAGACCTTGCACCCTTTCTGCCCTAAGGCATAACGTATAAATACACACCTACTTTCCATCTTATCAAGTTTTCGCTTATGAGGCTGTACATTTGCAGCAAAGCAAAGATAACCAAACACTTTGAGGTGACCATAGGCAGTCTATCTTTAAAGTAACACCTCATAAGGTGTTTTCCATTTTTATAATAGTGTAGGAAGTCTATTAACGACATGGGTATCTGTCAATAGTGCTTCTACCCAAACTCTGTGAGATAACCGTGCTTGTATCATTAAAGACCTGGTAATGTGCAAGAGATGTTGGTGTTTTCTTCTTACTGTACCATTTTCCTGTGGGAAGTGAACACGGGTTCTTTGACAGATGGTTTCCCGTCCCTGTAAGAAAGTCATGCAATATTTCTTGATAAACTTTGTTCCATTCTCAATCATTTTTTTTTCAATCTTGACATCATATTGTGTTTTAACAATGTAAAAAATGAATTTTATTTTGTACATTGTTTGTGATTTATGCACCATTATGAAGGTCTATGTAGCTCTAATATAGTCATCCACTATGGTGAGCAAAAAATGACAATTAGAGATTGAAGTTTTTCTATAAGGCCCCAAACATCCACATGAATTAAATCAATAGTGCAAAAGCCCATGACTCACTAGTTTGGAAGGCAATTTGTGTTGCTTGGCTAGAGGGAAGATTTCACATATATTAGAAACATCATCGTTATGTTTTATTACTTTTACATGTTTGAGTACATCAAAGGAGGTATGACCAAGCCTCCGGTTCCAGATTCATAAGTTATTACTTTTACTTTTCCTCCTTAACCTAACAATATCCTGTTGACTGATAAAAGGTTATATTTAAGAAATGGAACATACAACTCTTGAGTCAAACCAATACGATCCAAAAGGTGCACGTCACCAGCACTGGTGACAGACCTCTTAGTTTCATTAGGCAGGCGAACAAATAAGCTCTTACTCAATGTATAAAGTGAATGAAAACAGTCTTATTAGTACACATGTGATTAGATGCCCCACTTCAATAATCCAACTACTAAAAGGTATATTTTTATAACTAATAGGGTCAAGATTAGAACTTGCAAAATATTCGTATTCCATGGAGTTATTGTTGATTGCTTGATCTTGGCCTCTCCCTTGCATAAAGATTATCAACTCTTCCCTGATTATATGAGATATGTACTGATTAGCTGCAGCACCTTGGGAGTTGCTCCCAGCTACTCCCATGTCTACATTGAGAGCTCTACCACCTTGTCCTCCAACCTCATATTTTTGTTCGATTAGGGACTTATAGCACTTGAGATATCCACATAAATTAAAGCATGTATCCTTAGTATAACCGATTTGGCGTAATTGCAAAAATAGTCCTGTAAGTAAGGGGGGGTGGCGTTCTTGGTCCCGTAACTATAGGACTGGAAATTTTGGTCCCGTAAGTTTCAAAAAGTTCGCAATTTTAGTCCTCCGCACAAATCTGGCCAATTTTTGGATAATTTTACCCTTTCCCAGCTTTAAAAATGTGCAGTTTAGTCCAGTTTCAATTATTTTGCATTCTAATGTATATTTTCCACTCATGCTCAACAAGAATGGTATCAGAGCCTAGGTTTTTTGAAAAAATATATGTTTATATTACATTTTGATATTATCCACTAATGGAGGAGACTCTTTCAAGAAAAAATGAAACCGAACGAAAGTTCGAGTTGCTCTAAAAACAGGGAATATTTTCAGATTCTGGAAATACAAAGAAGAGAATTTCTCATGGAAATTCTTGACAAGTGTGACAACGGTCCCAAGAGGATTGATCTAAAACTTCTCACGCCAGAAGAAGAACAAGAGTGGCTGAGAAATTTTGAAGTTCGATAAGTACTACCAGGAAATGCAGTGATACGTCTACACTCCACTAAAGTCCATGGTAGAATTCCAGCCAGGAGAAATGGAACGGGTAAATTCCTACATAATTTCAGTTCAAAAAATTATGACTGATTGTAAGGAACTCGAGTCAGATACATCAAAGATCTCCCAAGATCTGAGGGAGATACAAAAGACGGTTCAAGACTATGGACATAGGTTAATACATATACCTATGAAAATAGAATCTTTGAGCCAAAGGGTGGACGAGATACTTAAGATCCTTCCGGATCTACACAAGGGCCTTACAGATCTGAGGATAGAAATTACAGATCTAAAGAAAAATTAGAGAGAGAACCCTGAAACATCTAGATCCAGACAGGAGCGAATCAGGGACACCCTCGGAACAGTACCCCTTCTACACCAGAAAGGGAAGGCCACGGAGATTCCAAAGCCAAAGTCAAGAGAAGATCTGATCATTGCATCTATCAGATCTATAAAATAATGGAGGTAACAAGAGCAGATCTTTCAGATCTACAAGAACTGGCGGAATCCTTTTCCCAACTCGGGATCGTGGATTTAGTCAATATCCAAACAAATGGGCTCACTCCAGCACTACCACCGCCGGAAGAAAGTACAAGTTCTAATGATCCTCCACAGGATCAACCGATGAGGGAGAGTGCGGATTTCCACACTAATGCCACACCAACATTTGTGGGAACCAGATTAAAGGAAAATCCAGGAAGAAATCCAAAGAGAGCGCCGGAGAATACACCTTGGGCAAGGACCATGCTTCAGCCCTTACATGCATATGGCGCTATACTAAACCTGGATATTATCGATTTCCGAAATACTGAGAAATTGATAGACGAATGGGTTGCAGCAATCAAGATTGCAGCGACTACCCTAGAACTCGACAAAGAAAACTTCATAAAGCTTGTGGAGTTAAGCTTGGAGGGATCTGTAAAAATCGGATGGGATAATACCCCAGAAGATACCAAAGCCAGCATCCTTGCCGGAGATTCAAAAGGCGCGATAGCTGACCGGCTAGGAAGGCTCATCAAGATACACTTCATTGGAGATGGATACTTCGAAGGAAGTAGGGCAGAAAAAGTTAGGGAATATGCACAATCTCTTTTCAGCCTCGAATTAAGAAGTATTTGCGCAGTAGATGAATATATCTATTGGTTCCGCAAGTATTTCTTCCAAAGCGGAGTAGCAACAGAAGTAGCAGCTCCAATGTTTTTTGCAAAAATATGCAGTCCATGGAGGGAAATGTTGATTCAATCATACAAAGTACCTGAAGGACAACTAGATTCAGTGGCACGAAGAATGTCTTTCCTTAAAGACAAGTTGAAGGATTGGTGTTATCAAGCATCCATCCAGAAGAACATGAAAAGACTGAGAGGTAAAATCAAACGAACACCTCTCTGTTGTGATAACAATGATTTTCCAATTATTATAGGAGAATCAAGTGAGCCAAAGAAAAGGAAGAAGCAGAATAATGACTCCTACACTAGGAGTTCCAGAAGAACTTTTTCCCGACGGAGATCATGGTGGTCCAAGTCCAAAGCCAGAACATACAAATCTGGACAAAGAACAGGACCAACAAGGGTTTCATCCCAAGGATCTAGATGAACAGATGCAAGATCCACCGGAAGAACCCCTACAAGAAGAACTTTCAGACGGGCCCATACCCGAGCCAATGAAAGTTTTAAAGATTGCAATTGCTGGACTTGTGGAGCAAAAGGACATATATCTCCTGATTGTCCGCAAAAACGTGGTGAATTAAGAAAATTTGAAGCCACGGATGACATCCTAGATGCAGTTTACTATGGTGACTTGGTACCCATCTACCAATTCGAAGATCTTCCTTCAGACGAAAGCGTCTATGAGGAGGAAATAGAGACTGATTCGGATGGATCTTCAACCGAGTCAGAATAACTACAACGAAGGAGATAGGCTTCAAACCTCCGAAAGCCTATCAGGATTCTTTTCCAGAATGACGGTGTCAAACAAAACCATGGAGAGAATCATGCGGCAAGATTCCAACCTCAGCCCATATGATGGATTTAGGATTGGAGGAATTGGGCAAGTCTTGAACCAGATAGGACTAAACCAAAGGAAGCATCACATAATCTACAAAGTAAGTTCAGGTGAGTTTGCTATACCTATGGAACTTACTGGTAATGTGATGGAAATGCAGTTAATTCCTAAAGAAGAAATTCTTGAAGAATTGAGTAAGCTTAGAGAAGAAGTAGCCATTACTATGAAATGGATCCACATAGGAACTATTGAAGTAGTAATAAAAGCAACTTTTAAGGAAGGAATTGATTCAGAAATACATTTATCAATAATGGATAGAAGAATCAATAACTTAAGAGATGGTTGTCTTGGAACAATGATAGGTAACTTGTATGCAGGAAAACTGATGTTTGACATTCATCCTAGGATTGCATACAACCTAGCAGACCAAGATTTTAGTAGAGTCTTAACCCTTCATCAAGATTTTAAAAGAAAAGATCTAATGAGAGAAGGAAATAGACCGTATTCTATAACTTATAGAATTGCATATGCCCTTTCCAATACGCATCATTCAGACTTGTTTCTTAGGAAAGAGTATATTGAGATTCCTAGAATTTTCAAGGAGTTCGCCAAAGTCATGACACCAGACCCTATTAGCATACCTAGAATAGGTGGTGTTGATATTATTATAAAAGATCACCCAGTCTTAGATCGGACACTTAACTCTAGGACTGAGTTTAATAGTCGAATGTCCTTTTCAGAAGATAGGATTATAGGCTACAAAGGAAAGGAGAAAGAGTTACTAAAAGCTTTAACTCCTCAAGAGATTAGGGTTGATAACGTAAAACTTAGATGCCTTGAAGGATGGAAAGAAATACAAGTTATATTTGACATCACTAAGAAAGAAAACCTTTTTCCTTGTGATGACTTATATCATTTGCAGCAACCTGTTGTTGGAAAATATGAGGGCATGCTGGAAATAGCGGGCCATGAAATTTTAGTTGCAGGTCTTGCAGGAAGAGAAAATGGGAGTATGACTTTGGGGTTAAGTTTCCTCGAAGATCATAAACCATGGGGAAGAAAAGTGAATGGAATGGAATTCATTCTTGATGGTGTTACCATAAGGATTGAATGACGAGTCCCTTTTCTATATACATATCTGTTGGTATATTGTATGATCAATATAAGACGGAGTATTTTGCAGCTTATATTGATTCAGGATCAGGTATTTGCACGGCAAAACCTGGAGTTTTCCCTAAGGAAGCAAGGGAAACCTTACCCGTCATTGCAGGAAGGGATTTTTCACAAAAAATCCTGATACTCAATAAGGGAATACGAGAAGCCAAGATCATGATTGGAGGAGCATTCGGATCACCCTGATTTAGGGTAAAAACACCTCCTATCTACTTTCATGATACAGGTGCCGATATCTTGTTAGGTAACAATTTTATTCAAACATTTGTAAGATATATGCAGGATAATCAAAGGAATCTGTTAATCTTTACTACTAACTGTGGTAGTGATATACAGGTGTTGCAAAGAGAAAAGGCATTTAATAGGATAATGCCAATAAATTTTCGCAGCAAACGTGGTGATTTTGATGCCAAATTAACTCATCCAAAAATGCAGGATAAGATAAAATTTGGTAAGGTCCTTTTCCCTTTCAGGCAACAGGGACTCATAGACAGCGATAGCTTCTATAAGGAATCCGAGGAGGAAATCCTGAACCTTAAAGAAGCACTATTGGGAATGAAAGCACTCGACATCAGCGAAGAGAGCAGACTTTCTCTTGAGAATGTCAAGAGGCTTATCCAGAGCAACTTCAGCGAAAATCCTCTGGCTTGGTGGGATAGGAACAAGATCGAAGCTACTCTGAAGGTCAAAGAAGAATGCAAATACGAGTATGTTAGATACAAACCTATCCAGATGAACATGGAAGATAAGAAGGATATGCAGATGATAATCAAAGAGCATATCAGTCTTGGACTCATCGAGCCTGGAATCTCTACCTATAGTAGCCCTGGATTTTTGGTAAGAAACCATGGCGAGATTAAGAGAGGTAAACCCAGGTTGGTAATTAACTATCAAGGCATTAATAAAATTTTAGAGTTTGATGGTTATTACATTCCTAGTAGAGAACACTTAATTGATTGCATTAAAGGAGCAAAAGTATTTTCTAAATTCGATTGCAAATCTGGTTTCTATCAGATTAAAATGGAGAGCGAATCAAAGAAATTTACTGCATTCTCCACACCACAGGGACAATATATCTGGAATGTGCTTCCAATGGGTTTAGCAAATGCACCCCAGATATTTCAAAGAAAAATGGATAATCTTTTTAAAGATTACTTCGAATTCATGTTTGTCTATATTGACGACATATTGATTGCATCAAAAAATATGAAGGAACATATTAGACATCTTGAAATATTTTCTGATGCATGCTATAGGGAAGGTTTAGTACTTTCTGAAAAGAAAGCTACTATTGCAGTCAATAAGATTGAATTTTTAGGAATCCTTATTGACGAAACAGGAATTGAGTTGCAGGACCATATTATGGAAAAAATCCGCAATTTTCCAGATGTACTCAAAGACAAGAAGCAATTGCAAAGCTTCTTGGGAGTCGTTAATTTTGCAGGAATCTTCATTAAGGATCTTGCAAGATATAGAAAAGATTTCCGACCACTTCTAAAAGAAACGGAAAGTTCAAAGTGGAAATGGGAAGAAATCCACACCAAAAGGGTTCGTGAGCTGAAACAAGTTTGCAGTAACCTTCCAAAACCTGCTATACCGCAGGACAGGGACGAATTGGTAGTCTACACAGATGCCAATGATTACAGATGGGCAGCAGTGCTCATGAAGAAGACAACTATAGGGGAAGAACCCTGTAGATATACCGGAGGGTTGTTCTCAGAACAACAAGCCAAAGTTTGGCACATAAATGAGAAAGAATTCTTTGCGGTTTGGAAGGCTTTCAAAAAATGGCCTTTATTTTTACTTGCGAAAGAATTTACTTTAAAAGTTGATAATACTAATGTCAAGGCTTTCTTTAAAAATAAATTAGAATCAAAAATAGAGAAAGCTCGTATTATCAGATGGCAAGCAGAATGCCAATATTATTGTTATAATATTGTCGTTATAAAATCTCATGAGAATGTTCTTGCAGATTTCCTGACAAGAGATGGAGGCATCTGAAGCAAACTCCATCATGTTGAGACTCAGGCACCTCCGGGAAAACCTCGAGGAGCTTGACAGAAAGTTCGGACAGCTAGCAGTTAATGCTCAGGTTGCCGGACAAATGCAAGAGCTGATCTAGACACGGTCCAGGTCGCAATAAGGAGTTCCTTATTAGCATCCACTTCGCTATGGAACGACTTACGAGAACCAATTCGAAAGGCATCACCTTCCGGGATGACTTGCGAGTTGAGGGAGCATGACCTAAAACATGCCTTTAGAGTACAGGGCTCTACACCTGTAGCGTCGGATTCAAGTACCGATTGCACAAGGCCATCACCAGACTCTGGTGAAACGGCAACAATTGAGTCTCAGGAAGTGCAAACTCCTGTTGATTCAAGTCAACCCAACACCTCTGGGGTTAAAGAGGGAGAGATTAGCCTTAGGCCAATGACGGGCACCTCTAAGGCTAATACTAACGAACCAATATCTTCTTCTGCTTGGCAGGATTATCAGCGTATGTGGGAAAAATTAATTTCCCGCAAAGGAGTCAATCCGGGCAAGACCATTATCGAAACGTCTGGAAAATATAATAGAGTCTGGATGTTAGAAGGGTCTAAACCAGAAGATGTAAGAGAATGGTATGATTTTGGAGCTCTTGCTTCAGTTGATACTATGTCACCGAGTTTTCCGGAAATCTCAAAACTCCCGGAATGGATTAGTGGGGCGGTCTTTGATTCATGGCAAAACAACCCCCACTTAAAAAGAGGCGATGTTCTGGAGATAAAATTTATTTCAGTAGCTCCAGAAACTACAGGAAAGGGGTCTCATCCAGCATTCCATTTCATGAAGCTACAGAGGCCAGATATGGTAGCTTTTAACAAAATCAAAGCTGCCTCAGGAGAAGCTCCCTTGGTATCAGCCATTAGTGAAGATAGTATCTCTACCAGGAGAGCTTGGGGACTATGGGTCTGTCTCACAGAGATGGACAAAGTCAAGTATCCATTCAAGATTTTCTCAAACAAAGTGAATGGATCATTCCTGTTAAATTCGATGACAGGAAAAAGCACGGAGTTTGTGAAAGCTTATTCGAAAAGAAGAGGATGTTAATCTGGAAAAATAAGCTGCCAGCAATCGAAGCCACAAGGATGAAGACGTGCAACATGTTGCATGTTGGGCAATGGCATAACCATTTGTGCCCTTGCTGCGAGAAACAAGAAAAGCCCCTGTTCGGGACAAAGATTCGGATCACGAAAAATAAACCCGAACCGGACCAAGACAAGGGAAAGAGAAAAATTTTTACCAAGAGAGGTAAAAGTTAAACGATGTAAAAGGTCGAAAGGATAAGACTGTCTGTAGAAAACAACAAAAGCCAACAGTCAACAAAACAAGGAAGACAGCTGGAAGTCACATGGCCGACAAACCATAATGACCAATAGCTGGAAAGGACGGGGCGATGACGTATGCAATGACGTCATTTGAAAAGGACAAGGTGATAACGGAAGCAATGACGTCGTCAAAAAATCAAGTTGGGCCAAACTTGAAGCATGATAGGGGCTAAGGTTCATTTTTCGCTAGAAGGGCAAAATGGTCCTAAAATAGGCTGAAGGACCAAAATTGCGAAAATTCGAAAGATACAGGACCAAAATTGCCACCGCGATAGTTAGAGGACCAAATTTGCCATACCCCTATACATACAGGACGAAAAATGCAATATTGCCTAACCGATTTCACCAAAGTTGTCCTAATATTGATTTCTTTTGTCAACAAACCCTTCTTACTAGGTTTGTCATTTGCTTCTCTTTGTCAAGCAACCATGCATTCATTTGCTCTTTCTTGATATGCTGTGGTTATTTTAGATTGTACTTCTCTCTGCTCCTCTACCCCAACTATCATGGAATATGCATTGGCAATAGTAGAGAGAGGATTTATCATTAACAATCGATTTCGAATACCATCATATATTTCAGTGAGCCCCATTAAGAATTGCATGAACTTATTTGATGCAGCTTGATCGGTTAAGGCTTTCCCAGAACCACAAGAACATGCTCACAAAGGAGTTATACATGCTAGCTCCTCCCATAGTTTCTTGATCTTGGTAAAACAAAACGAAAAAAATAATCACCTTGGGAAATGAACACAGTTCCCCTTTATATTTTGTAGAGCAAAAGGTTGTCTCTCGAAACCTATCCTGAAGATGAAATCCACAAATTTTGTTAGCTGAAGTTAGGCATAAAAAGGCCTTATTAGTTATATCTTGGGAGATCAAATTCAGTAGCAAAGAAATCACCATGAAGTCCAAATGCTACCGTTGTTCATAGTCATCTATTTCTTCCACTAGTTTCTTGCAAATCCCATAAATGAAACCAAGCTTAACTTGGCCCCTAACGTTGATCGGATGATCTACTCCAGGAGAGGTAATTTTCCTCATTCAGGATACCGATACAAAACTCCTTCCTAGATTGCCACCACTTTGCAAACCCGATATTTCGAGCACTGTCTATGCCTCTTGATCTGCATGCTCAAATCCCTTGTTGCCATCATTCTTTCCAGGCATCCAAGCGTCAAGAACCTCTAGAACTCTATCTAAGAAACAATACAACTATCTAACACCTAATAGAGAAGACAAGATCAAAGAAATGCAAGATTAGAGACCAGTAATTTATGACTTTGATATCATGCTCAAAACTTGCGAAGTAAGCATTTGAATACGCAGTAGAAGACATGGCTATTTGGGAGAAAGATGTTTGTGTAATATATTTCAGTAAGTTATAGTGAAAATACAAAAACAGAGCTTAAACAAAGTGAGGGCAAGTAATTAATTAACTCCCCCTAACAACTACTATAAACATAAAATCAACTTTCGTAACAACAAATAACAGATTAAAAAAATAACTAACTAAAAAAAGATAACTTAAAAGTGTAAAAGACTAAAAAAGACGTGTTTTAAAGAACATGCATTATATAATAAAAACAAATTCAACATATTACAAAAGCGAGTGGAACAACATGCTCATTAGGTTGCTTATGTCCTTTGATTTGGAACAATTCCTTGATAATCTCAATAAGGATGGAAGTGCATTTGAGCAAGCACACCAATGAACATAGACCTACCAAAGAGCTCTCCACCACGGATTTCTGACCCTGCCAAAGAACCCTAGCTACAACTGGAATCAAAAGAACATGCCAAGTGATAAGAGCTTTTAACAAAGAAAACATCTAATTGGAGGAATATTGCCAAACAATTGTGTCACAACATCATAATCGGCTAAGGGAGATTTCAAGAACAACTGTGCAGTCCTCCAGCCACAAAAAATAGAAGACACAAGATTATTGTTCAATCATGAGCATTTTCGTCGATAAGGTCCGAGACTTCAAGAGTGACAATGTTAGGTGGAGGTGGGGAAATAAGCCTGAACAAGATTGGCCTGGGCAACCAAGGATCCTACCAAACATAAGTTGAGGAACTTGAGCCTGCACACTAAGAACACCCTGCCTTGAATAAATAGTCAAGAAGATGTCACGCCACGTATATGATGGCGTATAACCTAATTTAGCCTCGAATATGTTTCCAAATGGGAAGTAAAGGGAATGAAGCACGGTTAAGGAGGCAGCTTGGGATCCTCAACATATGCCAAAGTTTTTTATATAGCATAGCAAGGTTGAAGAGTTGGAGACTACGAAATTCGAGACAGCCATTGAACTTAATCTCACATAACTTTTTCCACAAGAGCAAGTGAATTCCGTTTGACCCGTTGCTGCTCCAACAAAAATGTATATCGAGCTTTGAATTTCCTTAAGTAGTGAATTTGGTAATATGAAGTAGCTCATAGCATATGCAGGAATTGTCTAATGACCGATTTTAGCAAAACCTCCCTGTCTGCTTGTGATAAAAGCTTTTCATGCCACCCATTGATTCTCTGCCATACATGGTATAATGTTTTCAACCTAGGGTTTAGAGAGAAATCTAAGTAACCCAAACTTTTGTTGGTATAATCTCAAAATTTGGATATGCTATTTAGTCAACCTATTAGGATCATAAGTGCCATGAATACACATATGCAGACAACCTTTAAACTGCCATACATGCATTTCATGAGGGGCGATTAAGTAACTAATAATGGCACCTTATTTCTATAAAAGATGGGTTATGGATTCGAGAATCAACGAAAATTGGAGAACCAACATTCATCCTCCTTTAACTTAAGAAAAAAAAAATGGAAGGTCATACATGAAAGAGTAGGCACATAGATCCAATTAGATCAACAACCTAATACATATCTATTGCTCTCTAATACAAGCAAATGTTTCAGAAAGAAGTTCTTATAACAAATATGGATAAAATAAAAAGTTTTGAACTTAACTCTTTTCATTTTTATTCCATGGATATGCTCCGTTACATATGCAAAAAAAATTGAAAACTATGTGTACATTTTTGCCATGTAATGAGGAATTTCGTCTTTGATTTGATTTCATACGAGTAGAAAATAAGATTCTTCTTGTTTTATGTCTTTAAAATAAAAAGCAAGCAAATCATATGTACTTTATAGTGGTTAATTAAAATGGATACGATTTTCTGATGTTAGTACTAAGAGTCATGTGAAATCCAAGTTTAAGAGATTAATAGGTTTTGAACCACTATAAGAGAAAGGAAAAAATGACTTATAATTGAATTCATCCTTCTATATTTTGATAAATTGAAGTCAAATATAAGCAACACAAGTGAATCAAGTAGGTCAAAATAAAGCACTCATATACCATTATTGGAAAAAAGGACTATTTTTTCCTCCAACCAAATATACTTAATGACAACGCGCTATGTACATGACCTGCATCATTAAATTGTAGACGAGAAAGTTCATAAGGACCAAAAATGCTAATTTTTGTATGTTATGGAAGTAAAAGTGCTAATTCAGTAACGAATGTGATCAAAAGTAATATGGGTCTAACTTATGGGACTAAAAATATTATTTCTCCATAATGATAGTTTTGAACTTTTGTGAACATAATAATAGTATTGTTTAACTTAAAATAAGCAGACACTCATTTTTAATTTTTTATTTTCATTTTCAATAGTTAAAAGAAATCAAAATTATGAATATTTTTTTGTAAAATTTATATAATCTAAAAATATAATAAGAAAATTCTAACTCAGTAATATTTAATCTTAAGTGTTAGAAGATAAGTTAAAAAAATAAATATTAATAATATTTATATTAAATGCTTGGAGTTTCAAATAAAAAGTTGGAGAAATATACTTTTTAACTAGAATTTTCGGTGGATTTCATATTTATATAAATATATAATTCATTTTAAAAAATTTGTATAAATATGTAGTTCCATTTTATAAATTTTTATTTATAAAATCCTCTTAAAATGAATTATAGATATACAAAATCCACCAAATAATCTAATTACAAATACATTCCACCAACATTCTATTCAAAACTCTAGCTGTTAATATTTAATAAATATTGTTTAGAAATTAATTTTTTTAGACTTATCTGTAGCTCCTATAATAAAAAATACTAAAATTTTTATCACATTTTCAGATTATATAAGTTTTATAAAATTTATTCAAAGTTGTTTCTTTTATTGTAACTTTTGAAAATGAAAATAAAAGGAGACTATTTTATTTTACGTTAAACAATATATTATTATTATGTTAAAAAAAATTCAAAAATTTTAACTACTCAGAAAAGATAATTACATCTATGCATCATGGAAAAATATATTAAAAAAAAATTATGCCTAAAAAAGAACTAATTAATAAGTTTATATACTTACCCCTCCTTTACGTTTTCGGATGGAATTAAAGGGGGTTAGATAATTTCATAATTGATGGTGGGATATTTTGTAAGATGGAATTTAATAACTTATTTACTTTATATGAGTTATTGAGTGATTATTATGTGATAATTTTATGATATATTTATTTTAGTAGTTGTTATAAGGGATAAAATGTGCAATTGACAAAATTAACCATAATAACACAAAAATATCACTATGATCATGTGGTTACATCACGGACTACAAAATATTTAAACTTTTTATATATACATCTTATCTATATTATTTTCCGTACCACCACCATATTTATATTCATAAAAAATAACATAATATTTATGAATATATAATAATATAAAATATATATCTTATAACAATATTATTAATATATTTGTATAATATAACAAATATCATATATATATATAACTTGTACAAATCATTATAAATTTATAACATATCAAAAGAAATTTTTATTTTTCAAAATCAATGTATTTATTTGTTATTCTCTAATTTTAAACTTATCATAAATACTTAGTATAATAATTAATAAATTAAAATTTAAAATAAGTTTATAAGTATTTTTAGAAAGTATAACTAATTAATCAATAATAAATGAATACTTATTTAATATTAAATTATTATAAGTAATTATTAAAAAAAATTCGCCACTGCCAAACATCATTTTTTCCCTGTAAGAAATCGTTAGCCCCTCGCCGCTAACTTCCCCGGCCACCATCCTGATCTCCTTCGCCTTTTCTCTATCTATCGACGACGACGTCAGCCTGTCTCTCTCCACCGCGCCAGTTTGCCATCATCTCCCTCCCCGGTCCCACCCTCGTTTGCCAATGACGAGGCGCCAGCCTCATCCCCATTGGCCTTACACCGCCCCTTTTCCCACCAATCCACCTCCTCACTCGCGCAACACTGCCACCTCCACCTCTCCTGCAAATTTCTTTCATATAAATAGGAAAATAAAGATTCAAAAACCACGAGCAAATATGTTTTCAAAGGTAAAATTGATCTCAAAATAAAGAGTGGAATTTGTGCATTTTACCAGAATAGCTGAATGTAGAGCAAGGACGCCATTGTCATGCCTTTTGTCAAGATGGAGACCTTGATTGTGTGCTTTTTGTCAAAAGCCTGTCTTCACATAATTCACCTAACAAGGATGTGGGTAAATTTGCTGAAACAATGGGGCATTTTCGGAACAATAATTAAGTTGAAGAGGACAATAAGGACAAACAAAAAATTTTCTCAAGAAGTGTGGGCCAAGTCTTAATTTAATACGAGCTGTTGGTCTATAATATAATCACAACACAATCTCAATCAGTACCGGGCCCTTGGGTCTTGTCACGGGCCAAGAAAATTGAAATTAAATAACAAATTGGGCCTGATATGTTGTGATACCATACCTAATAACCACTTAAAAATGAGCCCGTGTTTACTTGATGGGACAGGAGAGACCTATTTGCGATTGATTTGGGACAATAAAGGCCGTGTTTACTTGATAAAACAGGATATATCTTCTTGGGATTGATTTGGGACAACAAAGTGGATTGTCCTAAATGGGACAAACCACATATACGTTTACTAGGGCATACACAATCCATAATATATCCGCCGAAACGTGTTTACATCCCGAATTAAGTAAGATCATTCAACTGTGACATTACTTCCTTGTACCTTTGAATTTGAAATTTCACCCTTGGTCAACATTGTGAACTTCTCTCTCTTCTTACTAGTATTGTGTGATATTTACACACACTAACTCAACTATCACCAACCACCACCAAACCACCATCTGTTTTGCCTCACCACCACCGGATTCTGATAGCCCACTATCGAGGCGCCACCGCCGGCCGGTCGTCGGAAATTCTGACTTGCGCGTACCACAACACGCGCACCACCATCAAATGCGTCTCGAAAGACCGTCATAACCATGTCATAAGTACCATGATCCGATGCCAGACGTGCCCTCACGCGCTGCCTAAAGTCGATGGAATCGCCCCCTTTTTCGTAGAAATCTTCTCTCTAAGATTCCGATGGCATCCCAATGAATTTCTAGGCATATCGTATACCGTTGGAACCCTCTCACGAAGGCGAACATTTTCATACCATCAATTTGGATATTTATTGATCGGAAAGAGTGGGCTCCGACCACGAACTCTGAACTTTTTTCGCCTCGATTCATTGCCTTCTGGATGAATTCCTATCGCGGGCTACATCATTGGATTCACCTTGTCCTGGCGGTTCTAACGCGACCAGCCTCGCCCATTTTCATAAAGGATTGGCTTAGATCCAAACAATTTCCTTCTCGCGTTGCTGCTGAAACTTTCACGCCACCACTGCACCATCGTCCGAATGAATCACGTCCTTAGACCACCGATGTTCAAATCCTCTCATTCAAACCAAATTGGGGTCTGCATGAGTCTTCATTAATTTTTCCCTTTTTCTTTAACAAGTCTTCCTAATGTCAATCTCGCAAGACCTGTACCCAAGTGAAGAGGATAATCTGTGTGAGTAAGAGGTTCTTCGCACCAAATTGGGGGTAAATTCTGGAAAGAAGAATGAAGTAGTCTTCCAAGCTGAATGGGCTAATTAAATCCCACCTTTGGAGGCCGAATTTTAATCCAGCAAATATTGCAGCATAGTGCCGAGCCTTGGTAAAAGTATCGGGCCACACATTTCGCAAGTAAACAGATTGATGACCCCGAATAGCCCGGATATACTACTTATTCCCATCTAGTAAACACGGCCTAAGGATTTTAAAGTGAGTAAATCAAACTTATATCGACCATTTTCTCCTCTAAAAAATTAAAATTCGAACATAAAAGTTTTGCCGAAAATTGGTCAGAGAAATCAAATTGAGACAAAAATCAAAATTTAGGAATGCAAGTCAAGAAATAAACTTGAAAGAATAAAGTGATTTTAAATAAAAACTTGAGGGAGTAAATGTAGCATTTACTCTTTTATTAATCATAATCATTTTGTGAAAAGTATCATTAGAAGATCATATAATTTATACCTTGCTATACCAAATAACAAGGATAAAGCTGAAGTATTGCAACATTGTGGGATCGAATAGCAGAGCAATTCTTCTTTGGCAGAGAAATTATGAACATGCATGTGTACGTCCACCCTGCCAAAGAAGAATCACACTATTATTCCTTTTCTCACAATTAAATTTGTTCTTCAAAAGAAGCTGCATGCTATAACATGCCATGTAATTTCGAGTTCATGTCTTGAACACCTACAATTTTCTTGGCTTTATATATTAACAACATTTGGATATACTGAAAAACGAATGGTATATGCTTCGAGACTATTCCTCAATGGTTTTACCCCTTACTTTTCATTTGGGCCATGGTTCCAAAAAGTTTTGAACTTCATACTCTTTGTTTTTGTCCTATGGATATGCTCTTTTACCTTCAGAGAACATTCAAACATTATGTGTACATTTTTGTCATCTCATGAGGAATTTGATCCTTGATAGCCATTCATTTGTTATAGAAACATAAGATTCCTCTTGTTTATGTCTTTAACATAGAAAAGCAGGTGAAATCATTTTTTTCATTCTTTAACTTTATAAAATATTAAGGGAAAAGTATTATTTTAGTCCGCTAAATATGTCTAATTTTAATTTTAGTTCGATAACTATGTCCATTTTTGTTTAGGTCCAGTAACTTACGAAATTGCTTACTTTTAGTCCTCTGGCAGATTTTCGAACAATGTTACCCCTATGAGTGCATATGGACTAAAACTACCTTTCAAAAGTTGTATAGGGGTAAAATTGTCCGAAAATCTGTCAAATGACTAAAAGTAAGTAATTTTGTAAGTTACTGGACCTAAACAGAAATGGAAATAGTTATCGGACTAAAATTAAAATTAGGTATATTTAACGGAGTAAAATAATACTTTTCCCAAATATTAATTTTAGTAATGTAAGTTTGCCCTTTATTAATATAATCATAAAGTTTTACAAAGTTGATGAAATTTAGTCCAATTTAAGATTTTTTTTATGTAATTTTCCAGCTAACTTTTGAATTTTAGCTGGAAATTGCATACTTGTCATTTCCTTGCATAAGTGTCCAGCCGTTTATCCATATATGGCAATGTGTACAGCTAAATAAGGATGAAGCTCAGTGGAACTAATACAAATAATATGAAATACTTTTCATATTAGCTATAGACAATACAAAAAAAGTATATTATAGTAATGGCTTTTGTAATGACCAAGTTATTATATTGGAATAGTTTTTGAAAGTTGTAACGACACCTTTTACCGCGGCATTTTAGGGCGTTACAAACTATTTGTGACGGCTTGCTCGACTGCCGTTACAATTTATAATGACCTTCTTGACAGCCATGAAAGGCCGTTACAAGAGTAGTCTAATTGCACAAAATGCATTTGGACCTGTTTTTGAACCACCAAATTAAATTTAATTTAATTATTATTAGAACGGTCTTTGTAATACATAATGGTTTTGTTTGATTGTTGGATTGGTTTTTGGAATACATTTTTTAACGGCCTTGCATTAAGTTGTAATGGTTGTTGTATCAAGCTTTGTATTTCTTCTTTCAACAGTTTTATAACGGCATTTGTAACTCTTTATGTGTATGTTGGTTTGGTTTTGCAACTGCATTTGTTACTATTTTTTATACTGTTTTAGTAATAGCATTTTGGACGATCGTTTTCAAAATTGATAACTATATTTTGCATGGTCTTTGTAACGGCTTCTTGATTATATGACAGTTATTCTTATTTCAAAAGCCGTTACAAAACAATGGCAAAAGAATATTTTTTATAATATTTAATTTTATTTGATCTATTTTAATATTTACTTTTGTAAAAATAAATTATTGAATTTTTTTATATCTAGGTAGTTTTAATTTCTTGAATGTGCAATATTCTATAAAAAAACATAGAATATAACAAAAAAATAAAAATAAGTTAATTACATTAAATAAATGTATTGTTTTAACATTGTATTTTAACAATTAAAATAAATTCTAATCTAAACCAGCATCTCCTTTGGACGTGTGTTCGTCGCCGAGTACCGGTGAATCAGCTGGAGGCTAGGGTGCTGGAAGATCGGCCAATTGGGATCAATCCGCCGCATGACTCCTCGAGCCTCACTACCCGATCATCAAGGTGGGGGCGCGACGGTTGTGGTGGCAAGGTTGATGGAGAAGTGGACATGTTGGACTATGATGGTCCAACAACCATGTGGTGGGCCTTGGAACCATGACCGAATCTCGGCTCCTCTTTCGGCCGCCCACTGCTAACTACCATATATGTTACTCGTTTGGAACCACCAAACCATGAGAGGACAATGGAGGGTCTTGATCACTGTTTTGTTGGTTCTGGCGTTCCTCCATCATCCTTAGGAACAACTCCTACGAACAGATTAATTAATTAGATTTTAAAAAAATAATTTTAAATCCAAATATTAAATTATTTTTATATTTACCACGACCTCTACTGCCCTCGGGCCACTCCAATGGTTGTCCTCCTTCTTTTTGTAGCACTTCTCGAACGCCTTCATTTGTTTGATGGGGCGACCAAGTTGTGCCTCCTATCAAAAACCATTTAAAGAAAAGATTGAAAAATTAAAAAATTAAATTAAATTAATACTAGAGAGGGGGCGGCCGATTGGGGTGGTTCTAGGGTAGGTGGTTATTTTTTTTTTCGTGTTGTGTAATAACTAATTATTCTAAATAACAAATTAGAATATATATATATACCTGGTATGGATGTCCTAGAATGTGTCTAGGTTCATTCCATTGTGTATAAGACAATTTATTCTTTATTCAAAATAAAGAATGACCAACATAGCACTTTCCAAAACTGAGAATTGCTAATTAATTAGTTCCTTCCCTAGAATTATCAATGTGCTTAATTTAGGAGTGTTTGGCCGATTTTATTAGGATAAAAAATACAAGGCCCAACTAATTTTAGTTAAATCGAATTTAATTAAAATCCACCTAATTAAGCCCATCATATATTTATTCTAATTAAATATAAGAGCCTAGTAAATCTTTACTAATCAATAAGTCCAACTTATTAAATTATAAGGGCAAACACAATATAAATAAGTCATATTGATTTATTCTTCCGCTTCTCTATCCAATGTATCTATCTCATTTGTAAGTAATCCAATTACTTCTGGAATTAATTCCCAATTAATTCCTCGTTCCTTCTTAATGATTTGTATGTGACTCTTTAGATTCGCTTCTCGCTAGACTTGAGCTACTGTCAAATATTATTAATTAAATTAGATTTAATTAATAATTTTCGATCAAACCTTGAAAGTCCGTCATTATAGGTGGCCATCTAGCAATGATTCATGTGACTAGAGATTAGGTGAATATCCATATGAACTTTTATGCTCTCGAGTGCATGCCGATACGGTCTTTCCGTCTACCGTCTTCCGACCATAATCTAGGGCATGGAATTAGGTGTCAAATCCCATCCTGGGCTAAGCGTTTATGCTTAATACTTTAGATCGCGTTACGCCAAATTGCTCGACATAGGAACCTCTTTTCTTATTTGACCAATGACTGTGGCCATAGATTCATAGAGCGTAAACGCATTTCCAACTACATAGGAGGCGTGACAGAGGACCTATCCTCTTTTTGAAACTCATCATCCTTGCTAACCATTAAGATCGCATAGACGTCCTACATCTGCCGCTGATGAAACATGAAACTCATCAAATGAAAGCCATTCTTAATGCAAGTCTCCGTAGAACACTTGATGCCCATTCTCGAGGTCCTCGACTTGGAATATTTTAGACCCAACCCTTGGCAATTGATTTCATAACCGCCATCTAATGTGCAGTCCATCTGTTGTACGATTGTCAAAGTGGTCTATGGGCTTTGTTGTGATGTCTAAAAGAAATGCAAACATATATAATGAGCACAACAAAGGAAGTATCAATAGTTAATACTTATTTTGTTCACTAAATAATATACCATAAAAACGAGTTATTGTCAGAATGGATTACAAGTATGCCAATCTAATTGGCTTCTAGGTCACATATTCTAACACGTCAATAATGGTCCGCATGAGGCAGGTTTATGTGGTTCGGGATCGAATATTAGATATGCGGTGATAAAAGTATATTTCGGTGCCAAGATGATTGAAGGGTCTTCTATATAGGATCATGGGATTAAGATGCTATGCCTTGTAGAGAAGCTCAAGACCATCAAGGCTGATCTTGAAAACGAGACGTACATTGATGTGATCCTTCAGTCTTTTCCGCCTTTCTTTGACCCGTTTATCACGAACTATAACATAAATGGGCTTGACAAAGACCTTCATGAGTTGATAAACATATTGGTCCAGTATGACACAATGATTGAAAAGTTTGCATCGTCGGTATTGGTAGGCAGTTCGACCTCAGAAGACAAATGCAAAGGGGTTGAACGTTGAAGGAGGAAAAAGGATAAGACAGAATCAGCTACTGCAAGGGCTCAGAGCGCTCCTGTTACCCTACTAGGCATGGGAAAAGGGAAGAGGAAGACGGTTAGGGAGTCATGGATTACAAAATATGTTTGCATTAATTGTTGTGAAAATGGACAATAGAAGAGGGAATATCCTAAAGTTCTCTATAATCAAGGTATAATTTGTTGTTCAACCTTGACATGACTACTATTATACTTCTTGGGCATTGGATACCAGCTGTAAAGCTCATATCTGCAAATGGTTTGCAAGTGGTGAAAAGGAGTAGAAAGTTCAGACAAACGGTCCTAAAACTTCGCAATGGTAGGGTTGTTGCTATTGTGGTTAAAGGACTAGATAGACTTAGCCATTAGTGATCATGTCTAGGATAAAGTTGACAGGATATGATTATGTAACCTAGCATGATCAAATTATTTCTTTCCATGTTGGACAATTTAGATTACATAATTTTGGTCAATGATGGTTGTTTCATTTGACAAAGAATGGCTATTCTTGTCTACTGGGTTGTTTACGTAATTATTTAAACACTATCTAGTAAATGGATTATGAGTGCTCAAAAAAATTATAAAAATAGATAATCAAGATAAATCCACAAATCTGGCAAGGAAGCTAGGTCACATTTCTCTAGTTAGGATACGAAAGTCGGTGAATTCAATGAGTCCAGAAATAGACAAGTTCAGTCTATAAGCTTGCAAGTCTTTCCTGTGAGGACCGAGAAGCACTTTGTAGGACGTACTGTTTTTGGATGTCATTGGTCATTGACGTGTTAGAATAGGTAACTTGGAAGCCAATTAGATTCGCATATTCGTAATCCATTCTGACAATAACTCAACTACATGTAAATATTATTTAGTGAATAAAATGAGTATTCACTATTGACATTTTCTTTTTTGTGCTCATTGTATATGTTTGCGTTTCTTTTAAACATCACAACAAAGCCCATAGACCATTTTAACAATTGTGCAACAGTTGGACTGCGCATTGGATGGCCATCATGAAATCAATTGTCGAGGGTTGGGTCTAAAATGTTCCAATTCAAGAATCTCGAGAAAAGACATCGAGTGTCCTACAGAGACTTGCATTAAGAGTCGCATTTATTTGATGAGTATCATATTTCATCGGCGATAGACGTGGGACGTCTATGCGATCTTAGTGGTTAGCGAGGACAGTTAGTTCTAAGAAGAGGATCCGTCCCCTCTCAGTATGTGACAGAGGTATCTCCTATACACTTGGAGATGCGTTCACACTTTATGAATCAATGGCCCAGTCGTTGATTGAATAGGAAAAGGAGGTTCCTATGTCGAGAAACTTGGCGTAACACAATATCAAGTATTAAGCATAGATGCCTAGTCCAGGATGGGAACCGAACCTAATTTAATGCCCTAAACTAAGGACAGGAGACAGTAGCCGGATTGAACATACCCGTATGGACTAGGGAACCTAAATGTTCACATGAAAATTCACCTAGTCTCTAGTGCAATAAACCGTTGCTATACGGCCACCTATGGTGGCAGGATTTCTTTATTAAGGATTACTCAAGATATATTAATTAAATTAGATTTAATTAAAGTGTTGGACACTAGCCTAAGTCTAGCTAAAAGGTAAATTAAAAGAGTCACACACAAATCACCAAAAAATAACAAGAAATAAATTTTGAATTCATTCCATAAGGTGTAAGTAATTTGATTAATCACACATAGGGGTCCATTGGATGTATAAGCCCAAGTTTAAATTAATTGGATTAATTTAAATTTGGCTTGTCAATTCATTAATTAATAAGAGACAATTTTGGCTTGAGTATTTAATTAAATTAAATACCTAGTGGTCTCCATTAAATGAATTTTATTAAATTGGATTTAATTAAAATTCTTTGGATCTTCAATTTATTTTACATAAAATCAGCCCAATGATTAAGGTCCACTAGCAAAATTGATGTAAGGAAAGTTTGAACAAAGAATTGCATTTTTGCAAAGTGCTAGCTTTGTCATAATTACATACTTCTCTATTTGGGATGGATTGAAAAGTTACCTTGTAGATAATAGAATGTATCTAGACACATTCTTGTTTATCTATTCAAGGTATAAAAATATATGTTGTGTATAATTATAAGAGTAGTACTTCATTATACAATACAACAAAAAAAAAAAAAAAATCCTCTTCTTCCTCCATCAATTCAACCGCCCCTCTCTTTTGGTCTTGATTCCTTCTAGAAAAGGATCAAGACCTCTTTTATTCTGGTATAGTGTGGATCATCTTTGGAGAATTTCTACGTTGGAGTCTTAGGTGGACATTCAACGAAATTAGCCGATTGGAAGCTAAAAATTTTAAGAGGTAAATTTTGAATTTAAATTTATACTTCCCTTTTATTTTCTCAACCATAGCCTCGTAAGATTATATTTTTATTGTTGCATAATTTTCATACTACATCAAACGCCCGGTAACTCCAAGGGTACACCTCTTGAATTCGTTTACTTGTCGCTTTAATTTTAATTGTTATATGCATTTTCATTACCGCTTTCGCTAGCGCGTTCTTAGGCTGTACCATGTGATCCTTCACAAGATACAACCATAGTATGTACGTGGTTGCTGTGATTCCTCAAGTTTGAAAAAGACTACTCCAATACTATCGAAGCTAGGGACTCAAGTCATACCAACCAAGCCTCAAGGCTTACATATGACAATCCCCACGGGTCAATTCAGTCAGTTGACCATCTTGTCAACTAACCCATTGAAATTACATAGACGTCCAACATCTATTGACAACAAAGCACGACACTCATATAATGAATGCCATACTGAGTGCATGTCTTAGTAGGAATCTCAATATCCAGTCTCGAGGTCCTTGACTTGGAACGCTCCAAACCAAACCTCAGCTATCCAATGCGCAGCCCAACTACATTGGTCATTAAATGGTTTGCGGGCATCTGTTGTGACATCAAAGTAGAGCTTAACGTAATTGGTAAGCACAACAGATACATGTACTAAAGACGAATACTTACCATATACGTCGGACAACATTACTTAAATAAAGATCGCTTGAATAGTTTTCAAAAACGTCAATCTAATTGGTTTTTAGTCACCTATTCCAACAATCTCCCACTTGACCTTAAAGCCAATTACTCATGTTTTCTGACTAACCTAATCATAAGCAATCTGCGATACCGATTCGGTCTTATTGGTCTACCATAGTTTCTGTCGATATTCTGTGGTCCAACCGCACATCGCATCTTTCTACCTTCGCTCCAAGCAGACGATGATGCTAGCTAGTACACCCAACAATTAGGTGTAATTTTCAATCCTAACCACTTTCCAATACAACTTCTAAAGTTGCCATACATTCAACTTTCACGACAGAGCTCCTTATGGTATTCCAGTTGGAACCTCTCCCAAATTACCACATCATCATAAAGTTTGAATATACGCTTAATTTAAGACTAAACATTACGCTGGAAGCTATTATCCCTACAGCCTTCCAAACTCAACTCCTATTGATTTGTGTTAAGAGCTCTTTTTCAATCCTTAATCGGGTATTAAAGATAGCTCTTCAACAACTGTCTATTGCCTCGTCGGTGTAAACTCGATATCCGTTGTTATGCTTAAGCATAAGCAACATTGGAATTAGTGCACCGAACAACATGCCCATGCTGCTTACAATAAAGAAATATGGGATGTCAAACATCTAAGCTCCTCGTCAGTCTACCATGGTTGGATCTTGGATAGCTTATTTCTAGATAGAAATCCAATTCCTATATGGAGAATTATGTGAACAATATTCATTTTTAGAGTTCCACGGCATCTTTCTATCATTCCAAATGATCAAGACGTTTTTAACATCTATAATACTACGAACACAATTGAGCTCCTACTGACCTTTCATTTTGTTCTTAATCGAGTCATATATATCATGAACTTGTCAAAACAAGTATTCTAGGTACAGGACATTCAAACTAGGTTTGAACCCCATAGAAGATACTATAGGTCCAAGCAATTTATCTGGATCGAGGTCCTACATCTCTTCTCCTTATCGGTTAGATTCAAAAACTCTTACATTTCAGGTAACTGGAGCTTTCAGGTCATCCTTTGCAGAACTGAAATATAGTCAGTGAAGATTTGATTATAAATGATTTTAGCATTGTTCTATAACGAACCTGTACAAATCAGACTCTGACCTAGTTTGCCTCCCACTAGTCCCGTGACGTACGCAGGATCATTCCTCATGCTCAAAACCTTTTGTAGACACGGGTTTGCCAATCCATATTAAATATGGTGTCCAGATCACGACCTTAAGAAAATTCCATGTTTTTGAACTTGACAGTTTCCAAAAGTCCATATCCAGATGGGCCTGGTAATTCAGTGAAACACTGATCAAACCATGTCTAATTAAAGTTCGATTTCTTTCTCACCAGAGATAGTTCAACATCGTCCTTTATAGGAAAATTTCACTGAATGAGGATTCCATTCTCATTAAGATACATCAACAACTCCTACTAAATACACACCACCTCGATCCAATCAAAGCCTTTGAGTTGGTAACCAGTTTGGTTCCCACTTCAAGTCTAATTCCCTGAACATTCTAAATGTCTTTAGACTTGTGAACCCTCCACTGGTCTTTATGTATTTAGTGACCTACAGATATCTATTTGGATCTAATCAAACAGATCGCTTCACAAGCATACTTTGTCCCACAAAGTGCTTTCACGGTTTTCTTCAATATCAGGAAGGATTTATAAGTTAGTAAACTCAAATTATCTATTGCTAGAATATTTGAATCTACCAACCTACTTACCTTAACTAAGAGGAATATGGCCTAGCTTATGCATGCCATTCTTTGTAAGTTTTGATTTTTGACTATCAATTAAGCCATTTGTTTTGATCATACATAAACTAATGGAGTATGACAATTTATAATCAGCAGACTCATCGTCAAATAAAAGAAAGTTTTATTGATCAAGTTTGTAGTCCAACTTGTCTAACAATTGACTAAAAAACCTTGATCATGCTGGATTACATAATTGTATACTATCATAACATGAATAATAATGGTAAGTCCACTTAGTCTTATAGCTTTTATAGCAATGGCCTAGACATTGCCTAGCTCTAAGACTACATGTCTTAGCTTTCTACTCCTTTCCATTTTTGCACGCCATTTGCAAAAACGTACTTCTAAAGAAGTATGCAATACCTAGGTAGTAGGATTAGCAATCATGCTGCTCAATAACAAATGCAACAGCTTGGGTGAAGAGGAGTTCATGACACTCCCTCTCCGAATGCCCCTCGGCAATTTATGCAAACGTTATGTATAACTCTTGACTGCCAAACCATTTTTTCATTTCCTTTACCCTCTCCCAACTAGGGAACAGGAGCCTAAAAGCACTTGTAGCCGCTGACTCCACTCCATCCTTCTTCCTCATTCAGCGTCCGGAACCCTTGCCTTTCACTCTTGAGGTTGAAACCACCAAATCTAAAACCAATAGCATAGATTTCTCAATAGTTGCCTCGTTTTGGTCCAACATGTCTATCAACTTATGAATGGTCTTCTCAAGCCATTTAGAGTTCATGATAAATAGGTTGAAGTAGGGATGAAGCGACCGAAGGATTGTGTTAATGTACATCTCTTTTTCAAGATCAACACTTAGGTCCTTGAGCTTCTCCATAAGGGATAGCATCTTAACCCCATGTTTATATACATACGACCCTTAGTCATCTTGGCTTCGAGAAATACTTACATCGCGGTATATCTAATATGCCAGCTCGATGCCGCATAAACTCATTTTATGTGGAGGATTATTGAGCCAAGAACGTCCAGCGTGTCAAACTGCTCATTGGTTATGGAAGCAAGTATGATGCTATGGACCTTGCGATTGTCCTGATGCCTTAATCTGAACGTCAAACATTCTTCAGGTGAGAACCCCTCTCGCTAGTTCGATAGAAGTGGCTTATTCATGATAGAAGTCAGGTTCCAAAATCGAGGTCAATTCTCAGATTTCACAGCTAATTTATTGATTAATGTGTTCCATTAAATAAAATAAGTCTAAAAAATATAATGGAAAGAAGATCCTAGATATACATTCAAAATGTAATGCAGAAAAACAAGTAGATTGTTGTAATATTGTTCAAGTTAAGATTTGGTTTTTTAGTCAATAACCCGTCCCACTAGTTCTACAAAAGCCCACCACTCTCAAGTGGGTTTTCGAAAAATTATATTCTAATGGGCCTGGAATCCACAAGCACAATTTACCATGCCCCATTTTTATGATTCACATGGAAAAAGGCTCATGGGAGGTATCCAATACCATTGTCATTCCATGAAATTCTCATATTTTGCCTCACCTTTTAACATGATCTCGAGGTCTTTAAGCGAATCATGCTACTCATTGTTGAGCTCGACCCATCAGCTAAATCACACCTCAATTGTCGTCTCCCACGACTCATAAGGCATGGAAAAAATGAGCGTGTTCCTTTGTTAATAACAATATTGCAACTTGCTACAAATTTAAATGTGCCACAACTCGTGAGACAACATATGGGTAGCGGTTCACATTGTTATGGATGGAAGACCTGGACAAATCAAAAAATCATTTAGATCGAAGTCCATTACGGGCCTAATATTTACTTAGTGTCATGCTCAACCATCAACCAAAACACACCTCAACTGTCGCCCCCCACAACTCGTGAGACAGGAAAATAGTGAGCGTCTTCCTTTGTTAACAATAATAGTGCAGCTTGCCTCTATTCCAAACGTGCGACGACTGTGTATCCTATGCACAAAAGATATAGGCAAGCTGCACCATTATTATTAACAAAGGAACACACTTATAGAGTCTACAGAAAATAAAAAGTTTAATATTGCAATTAAAAGGATGATCAAACATGTGCAACTTGCCTCTATTCCATTTAGACACTATGTAGCTCGCGTGTAGACGACCTGTGCGCACGTCTACCCAGGGCGCGGGCACGCACACACGATGCGGCGAGGTCCGACAGTACGCTACTACAGTGTGTCTTTGAATTATTTTTATTCCAAACATTACATTAAAAATAAAACCAAGCATTTATAGAAAAATCTAATATTTTTCTCACGCTCAAATCATCCAATTAATTACAAAAAATAAGTTAAGTTCTACACATAATTATCAATGAAGTAAGCAATTAAAACATACTTCAGAAAACCGCTAAAACACGTTAACATGCTTATCACATAAAACCAATAGCCTTTACATCGAACGAAGATCTAATACCACTTCAAAGGAAAGCAAATGAATCGGCCAGCAAACGCGCTAGCAGAAGCGAGAGATGAAAATAATAATTTAAAATTTTGAACATTAATTGTACCATGGGGTGTACCCTTGGTGTTTTTAGACGTTCGATGTACTTTGAAAAGTAAACGACAATAAAGAAATATCATACGAGTCTATGGTTGGCAAAATAAGAAGGTGAAGCATAAATGTAAAATCGAATTTTACCTCTCAAAGTTTCAGATTTCAATCGGACAACTTCGTCGAATTTGTCTATTCGAGATTCCAGCGTAGGAATCCTCCAAAAATAATTCACACCACACTGAAATAAATGAGACTTTGGTCCCTTTTCTAAAAGGAATCAAAACCAAAAGTCTCACCTAGTAAGAAGGGGAGAGGCGGCCGAAACTAGGAAGAGAGGGAGGGCAATTTTCTTTTATGTATTGTATTGTGCAATGAAATTATTTCCTGAATAATTATACAAAATACTAATATTTATGCCTTGAATAGATGAATAAGAATGTGTCTAAATACATTCCATTATCAATAAGGCAACTTTTCAATCTATTCCAAACAGAAAAGAGTTTAATTATATAACCTAGCTAGCACTTTCTAAAAGTGCAATTTTCTCACCATCAATTTTGCTAGTGGGCCTTAATGAGTGAGCTGAATTTATTAAAAATAGATACAAAGTCCAACAACTTTTAATTAAATCCAATTTAATAAAATTCATACAATTGAGCACACTAGGTATTTAATCCAATTAAATACTCAAGCCCAAATTATCTCTTTATTAATTAATAAAATCCAATTCATTAATTAACAAAGACAAGACCAATTTAAATTAATCCAATTAATTTAAACTTGGGCCATCCATCCAATGGAGCCCCATGTTTGAGTAATCCGATCACTTACACCTTATGAAATTAATTCCTTGTTCTTTCTTGTTGATTTGACTGTGACTCTTTAAGTTCACCTTTCAGCTAGACTTGCGCTAGTGTCTAGCACTATTATTAATAAAATATAATTTAATAATAATTTTTTAATCAACCTTTGATCAAGAGAACCCTCTACTATAGGTGGCCATCTAGCAACGGTGCATGGCACAAGAGACTAGGTGAATGTGTGTATGAACATTTAGGCTCCCAAGTCCATACGGGTACAATCCTTCTGTCTACCGTCCCCCGGCCTTAGTCTAGGCCATGGAATTTAATGTCGGTTCTCATCCTAGACTAGACATCTATGTTTTAATACTTAAGACTGCGCTACGCTTAATTGATCAACATAGGTCTCTTTTCCCATTCGATCAATCACTATGGCCATAGGTTCATAAGACGTGAACATGTCTGCAAGTACATAGGAGATACCTCTATCGCATACTGATAAGGGAAGAATCCTCTTCTTAGAACTTACCATCCTTGGTACATATTCCGACTGCAATGGACAAGGCTTATGATGATTATGTCTGTGACACCGCACACAACTAAGATACAACCGTCGTATGCACGTCGTGATTTCTAAAGTCTGAGGACTACTCCTGACAAACCAAACCTTCAAGACTTCCATATAACGATCCCCGTGAGTCGGTTCAATCAGTTGACCACCTTGTCAACTAACCCACTAAAATTTCATAGACGTCTAATATTTGTCGCCGATGAAACACTTAATGCAATACTTAGTGCATGTCCAAATAGGAATCTCGATGCGCAGTCTCAAGGTCCTTGTCTAGATCAACTCTCTGAAGTTGGTTTCATATCCGCCATCCAATGCGCCACCTAACTACTTGGGTTATTAATTGATTTGTGGATATCTATTATGACGTCAGACCAGAGCTTAACGTAATTGGTAAGTATAACAGACACATATACCAAAGATGAATACTTACCATATTCGTCAGGACAGTATTATTTAAATAAAGATGCTTGAATAGTTCTTGAAACCGCCAATTCAATTGACTTTTTGGTCGCCTATTCCAATAATTTTGAATTTAGAAAACACAATACAAAATTTAATACACTAAAATTCAATTTTTAAATTTATACATTTATATAAATATAAATTAAAATCAATTATACAATTTTACAATACTACCTAAATCAAGTTATTTTTTTATTTAATTTTTTTCCAATATAGTTAATTTACTCATAAAATATATTGTTAAATATTTAAATAAAACATTATATCATAATTAATTAAATTATATTATTTATTAAAAATAATATCTAATTAAAATTATCGTATTTAAATAAAATTTTAATATATTTTATTACTATTTTATTACTTTTTAAATTTGAAAAGATTACGTAAATTTAACTGATTTTTTTTCTTAAAAAAAGCATCATTAGACCATTTTTTCACCACTTCGCCACAGGCCACTATAAATGTTGCACTACGCAATCACCGTCGCCTTGGATCTGGGCGACAGTAATCTCCTAGAAGAGTGGACAACGGCCCATCGCCCCTTCTGAAAGAGAGACCATTATTGTGCCCATCTGGGCGCTGTCGCGTCTCCCACTTCTGAAGGGGCAAGGAGTGGACGACGGCCCGGGCCCCTTTTGAAGGAGAGACCATTATCGTTCCCATATGGCGACATCGCATCTCCCACTTTTTGAAGGGGCGATTGTCGCTTCGCCCCTTTGCACTGGGGGCGTTGTGAGTGGCACCCATCTCTGCCTCTATTTATTTTATATATATAGATATATATATATATATATATAAAATTATATATATACTCAAGATTTGCATGGCTCTGATACCATTTGTACCAGGATATCACAAACCAAGAATAATTTGAATATAACAACCATATTTGAAACTATGTAAGGAATTATAAAGATCCAAAAAGATTGAATTATAACAATAAATTATATAAAGTAAGAAATTATACAACAACAGAATAAATTTATGAGGTAAAAATTAAGGCAATTATGAGTTCAAGAAAAACTTACTTGGATATCCGAATTTGTTTACACAGAATCTACAGAAACTTTGTTGGATGTACAAAGAAACTAATCATCCAAGACATCATATTTTTGTAGGAAGTGAATGAAGAGGAAATAAATGAAGTACAATAGAAGGAACTTGAAAGAAGAGATGAAGAACAAGAGGGAGAACTTGAATGAAGCAAATGCTAGAAAGAGTGTGAGAATAGTTCTCTTGAATGAGTTGTGTGCTTCTTCCCACAAATGGCTCCATTTATAGAAATGCTTGGCCTTCATCATATAGTTGAATTATTGCTGTTTGTGGCTGTCCATCAAACCTCCATGATGCTGCAAGTTGACTGGAAAAGCTGATATGAATTTTCGAATTTTTTGATTTTTGATTTTTGATTTTTGATTTTTTTTTTTTTTTTCACATCATGATTACATCATGATTACATCATTTTCTAATTGAAATCTGTTACAACAATTTATTACAATAATAATAAATTACATTAAATCGAACTTTTACGGAATTGGACTAAAAATGCCGAAACAGTCATCTTCATTTTCATCTCCAAGGTGAGTTGGTGGTGGTGAATCTTCCTTGTCACTTTGAATTTCCTCAAGAATTTTTTGCATTTCTTCAGTTGTTGTTGCTTTTGCAATTCTTGCGGACAAATTGTTTTTCTTCAATAAAAATTGTTCCTGTTCTGAATTGAATTCTTTACCAAGAATTGTTGTCGTTTTGCACATCGTGGGATTTTGCTTAAACCACTCCAATATTGCTGTTTGTTCAAAGGTTTCTGTGTTCATTTTGTCCCACCATTTTACACAACATTTTTTCCCTAAGGAAAATATGATCGTATCTTCATCAATTTGAATGGGCTTGAATTGGGGCTCAATTTTCAGAATCCAGGTCAGATTAAATTGGACATAGAACTTGAGTAAATTGGGGAGATGTTTTCCTGGAAACATACTGGTTTTGAGATTTTCTTTGAAGAATTGGAATGCATCTTGGACTGGTTTAGGAAGAATATGTGGTTCTGGGCCAAAATAGTACCACCATCTGACAAACCAGTTTGGAATTTTTTCGGGAGAAATTTTGGTGCCAAAAAGGAAATAAAAGGACATGGTATTTTTCTCATTTTGTTTTAGAAGGAAATGTTGGAAGGCTTTGATATAGTCCCAATAAGATATCAAAGGATATTTTTTATTTGGTATGTTTTTGAGCTCATAGGAACTTTTTCCCCAATCTGTCAAAGAAAGGATGGAATTTATGAAAATTTTTCGGTAGCCAATTTGTGAGGAGTTGGCTGGGGCTCCTTTGGGAGGCATATTTTGAATAAAGATGGATCTGGTAGAGACAAGAATGTTTTCATAGAATTGTTGGGTTTTTTGAGGATCTTCATAAATCCTGTTGTGATCTTCATCAAGAATCATTGTTGCCATTAAAACGGGATTGTCTTGGGTTTTGTCATTTATCCACTCATCCTTAATTATGCAATCGAGATGGAAATCTGTTTTCTCAAAATATGGGGAAACTGGTGAATTTGATTGGGAACTGATAGGCCTAGCAGTAGAAGTACCTGCTATGTCTTTATAGGTTTGAGTAAGTTTGGAAGGTGCCAAAGGAATTGGTTTTCCCAAAGGGGTAAATCTGTTGACAATTTGAATGGGAGTTTGTGTTTTTTGGGTTGTTTGAGCGAGACTTTGTGTTTTTGGTTGGAGAGATGGGGGTAAAATTCGTAATGGTTTTGGATTTTGTGGGATTTGTGGCTTTGAAATCTGAAGATTTTGAGGTCTCAATTGGGTCTTCTCTGGTGTTAGAGAAGGGTATTCTAATTTGAGAATTTGGGTGTTGGTTTTTGCTAAAGGACTTACCTTTAGCTTTGAATCCTCTCCTGATTTCGACATCCCTGCAAAAACTCTCTTGTCAAGTAGTCAGGAATGTGATTATGAACTCCTTTAATATATTCAATATCAAAATCAAATACAGATAGTAAAGCTTGCCATCTTGCAAAAATTTGTTTTGAAACTAGATTTTTAACATCTTTTGTAAGTACATCTTTTGCAGCTCGACAATCAATTTTTAGAAGAAATTTTTGATTTAACAAATCGTCTTGGAATTTAGAAATGCACAATACAATAGATAATATTTCCTTTTTTATTGTAGGATAGTTTTTCTGAGCTGTAGTTTTCCAAACTCCAGAATAATATCTTATTATTGTTTCTTTATTGTTAATAATTTGACTAAGAATACCTCCATATCCTAGTTCGGATGCATCTGTTTGTACGATTTTTGGTGCATTTGGATGACATATACTTAAACAAGGAATTTCTTTAATTTCTATTTTTAATTTTTTCACTAAATCTGTGTGGATTTGGGTCCAAGGAGGTGGTGGAGTTTTTAATCTCTCATATAATGGTTTACATATTTGTCTAAGATTTGGATAAAAATCTGAAACATAATTTAGACTTCCTAAGAATCTTTGTAATTGAGTTTTGTCTAAGATTTGATCTGGGAAATTTTCTCCAAAAGTTAGAGATCTTTGAATTGGGACAATGGTTCCCTGATGGATTTGGTGTCCTAAAAATTTGATATTAGTTTGGAAGAGTTTTATTTTAGGGGCTGATACAACTAAGCCATTGTCTTTAATAAGTTTAAGAAATATTTGTAAATGTTTCCAGTGTTTTTCTATATTTTCACTGAAGACTAAAACATCATCAATATAAACAATGGTAAATGAAGTATATGGAGTGAAAATATCATTCATAATTTTTTGAAATTCTGAAGGAGCATTTTTTAACCCAAATGGCATAACATTCCACTCAAATTGACCAAAAGGGAGAGTGAAGGCTGTTTTATACCTATCTTTTTCATCAATTTGAATTTGCCAGAATCCAGATTTCATATCAAATTTAGAAAATATTTTTGCATTATAAAGTCTTTTAAGAAGATCTGTTTTATTAGGTATAGGATACCTAATCCATCTCAATGCCTTATTCAAGGATTTATAATTTATAACCAGTCTAGGCGTCCCTCTTTCTAATTCTGCATTTTTCTGAACATAAAAAGCTGGACAAGACCAAGGGGACTTTGAGGGGCGAATCAATTTTTTATTAAGAAGATCTTGAATTTCTTTTTTGCAATATTCTAATAATTCTTGGTTCATTTGTATTGGCCTAGCTTTGGTAGGAATTTGTCTTTCATCAAAATCTATTTCATAAGGGAGATTAATAACATGTTTTTTCCTTTCCCAAAATGCATTTGGCAGTTCTGAACAGATTTGTTTTTGGATTTGATCTTGGAATTCAAGAATTTTCTTTTGAATGAAAGGTGCAGAAATTTGTTCTTCGATTGTTTTATGAGAAATTTCATCTTTTAGGAAGAGAATTTGTTTTTCTTTATTACTGATTTCTTGAAATATAAAAGTATCTTGTACTACTTTAATATCTCTTTGGGTTACAGGGAATTGGAATTGAAATAGAATATCTTTTCCCATGGTTTTAGTTCTAATCCCTTCAGAACTTACATTAATTGGATAGAGCATTTGGAGAAAAGGATTTCCTAAAATTATTGGAGTATTGAGATCTTTTACTAACACAAAACTAGTTTTGAAACAAATTCCGTCATTGCATACATGGGCTTTGGAAAGCTTGAAGTTAATTTTAAGACTAGTTGAATTAGCAGCTGAGAGTTTTTCTTTAGTTTTTTCAAAATATTTAGTGGGGATTAATCCTTCTTGAATACAATTCATATCTGCTCCTGAATCCATTAAAGCTATAGCATTTAATTTAAAATCTTCAATAACTAAATTAATTTTTACATACCATTTCTGATAAGCAATCCTAGATATTGTATTAACGAATGTTTCTTCTTCTTCAGAAACTTTAGATGGAGATATTTTATTAGAATTTTCTTTGGAAATTTGATTTTGGAGTTTTATGATTAAAATTTCCTGTTGTAATTGATCATGGTTTTCTTTTAAAGTCTTAACTTCCTTTTTTAATGGTCTAACTTCATGTTTAAGGTCAGATATTGAAACTTTAGAATTGGAAGAATCAAACATATTCATAATTTCTGAGAAATCTGTTTTAGGAGGGGGTTTTATCTTCTGAGGATTTTCGTTTGAGATTAATTCTTGAAGTTTATGGAGGTAAATTTCTTTATCTTCCGGATTTTGGATTTTATCAATAAGGTCTAAGATTAAGGAAAATTGGTTAGTTAAGGTAGCTATTTGTTTATTACAAAGACATAATTCTGGTGAACAACTGGTACATTCATTATTGTTTTCCGAATTAGCGTTTTGGGATTCTTCTTCTGAGGAGGAATATCCTTCATCTGTTTGAATTTGATCTAGTTGTTCTTCTAGGCTAGAATTATCAATTTCAAATATTTTTAAGTCTTCTTCATCTAGAATTCTTAATAATTGATTTGTTAATTCTTCTCCTAAACTTAATTCATAAATTTTCTTTCTCATTCTACAACTACTGGCATAATGACCTGGTTTTTGACACTTATGACATATGACTGAGTTAGGGATACTAGAATACCTTTTCTTTTGAAAATTCTTCTTTTGGAAATTCGGTTTAGAAAAGGGTTTATTAGTAGATTTAAAAGGAGTTTTCTTTGTTGATCTATGTCTATGATTGTTATAATGTTTTGGCTTTGATGAAGATGATGGTGACCTTATTTTTTGAAATCCAAATTGTTCACACCAACTTCCTAATTCTTTTCTAGTTGTGAGATTTTGTTTCTTCAATTGGGCTTTTAGGGTAAAATCATTACACAATTGTAATCCTACTAAATTAACATGATTTATAATTTCTCCATAAGAAAGGGATGCAATATTTTCGTATTTTTCTTTGATTTTTTCACGAACTTTTTCTGCAAATGATTTAGGTAATCCTGAAATAAATTTTTCTTTCCAAAAGTAACTATCTGCATCATTTCTTTCATAGATTTTGGACAAGAAGACATCTTTATACCATCTAAAATCATGGAGTTTTCTACATTTTAAATTTTGTAAAAATTCTGTATTCCTTTCTTGATATATTTGAGGATTTCCTATAAAATGAATAATAATTGTATATATTAGAGAAGATATTGCATTAGAAATGGGTCTCCCTTCATCATTATTAATGATATTTCCTTCTTGATCTTTTTTAACACTAGAAAGAATTTGATTTTTGGCTTCAGGTGTTATAGTATTATCCCACCAACCTTTCAATTGTCCATTGAATCCTAATATAAGATTTTTAGCAGCATCTTCATCTGTTAATCCTGCTCTTTCTTTGTAAATATTCGATACCATAACCATTTGTTTACATAAGCTAAGAATTTGATATTCGGACAATGTATCTAGATTCCATTCATATATTGAATTTCCATTAAAGGACCTAAAATTTTGGACTTCCTCTATTTTTAGATCTGGGGGAGTTGGTTTGTAATAATTTTTATAAGGTGATAAATGTTGGATAGGGTTAATAAAATTAAAATTTTGTTCATTATCAGAATTTTCAAGATTTTGTTCAATTGTATTAATGACTTTGTCTTTTCCTAGATCTCTCAATCTATCTTGAATTCCTAAGAGAATAGATTTTTCTGAGTTTAATTTTGGTATATAATCAGAAATTTGGAAAGGGAGATTATTAGCATTAATATGAAGAGTTTGATCTTTAGATGTTATTAGGGAAGATGATGAAGGCTCTTTCTTTTCCAAAGTTTCTTCAATTTTGTTTTCTATACGATCTAACTGTTTTCCTATGGAATGGAGGATTAAATTTGAAAAATTATTTTGTTTAATTTGTACAGTGCTAGTTTCACTAGTAGATGGTTCACTAACTGGAAGACATTTGATGATTTGGCCTTTTATAGAGATACCGGATTCTTCTAAAGGTGGATGTTCACTCGAGATTATTGACCCATCAAGCTTTGTCCATTTTTTGAGAGTTTTTTGAATGACTGCTAATTTATCATTTCCATATGTTTGGAATAGATAGGAGAAAAAAGGAATATTTTGTTTAGTATATGAAATGTACTCATACCATTCAGATCTGATGTTTGCTCTTTGGTGTTCAGAGAAATTATTCATGAACCATTTTCTATTAGAAATGTTTTCTTCAGAAAGAAAGTCTTTTTTAAGAAATTCTTTATCTATTAGAAATTCTTTGGTAATGGTAAGAATTTGCGATGGTGCGGAATTTGGGGAACCAGTTTCCTCATAATCTTGGCATATTGGTTGTGCAAGGTTTTGACCTATTCTTATTCCTTGAAATTTTGAGGTGGTAGGTCTAATTGTTTCAGATGTTGAGTGTCTGGAGGGGGTGATAGGATGAGAGAAGGATGTTCTATTTGTTTTTAGTGAATTTTGTCTACAAAATTTTATTCCTACGGATCCATCTTGATGTTGGGTAATTTGATCAATTTCTGAATTTTCTATGGGTTGAGTTGGGGGAATTGATCCTGGTGGTAAATTCCATGTTTCTGGTAAAGTAACATTTTTCCATTCTATAGTTTTTGGAACTAAAAGATTAGATTTGGCTCTATTGATTTCCCAAAATACCGTTTGACCTGGTGATTTAGTGTGTGATATGGCTTGAATATCTAGGCCAGTATTAGTAATTTTGTAGTGTAGCCTATAGAATATTTCATAGATATGAGATCCAGATTTCATTTTGTAATTATAGTTTTTTACATTTAAAGTTAAAATATCTAAAATATGAGGATCATTAAGAGAAATAGTGAAATTTGGAAAGGAATTGAAATAAATTGGGCCATTACAAAGAATAGTTTCTACTAGACCGAGTAAGGAATCATAAAAATCTAAGTGTCGACAGTCTCTTAAGGCTAGAAACACACTGGTGTCTAATCCTTCTCTTGTTAAAGGTTTTATAGCAATTTGAACAAGACCAAAATGCAGAAATTTATATCCATTTTTAATATGTTTAATAATAGAAGCTTTTGAAAATAAATGTAATGTTTGTTGGTCAGAAACCAGGGGTAAAACTTGTTCTTCTGTTTTTATAGTATAAGCTGACTTAAAATCAATAAATGATTTTTTATAAATTTCTTTAGTATTGATTTTGGGAGGTTTCCAATCGAATAGATCTCTGTCTTCCCACAGTGTCTCTCCTGTGGTAATTATATTCGAATTTTCTTGGTTGTCCCCTGATGATGAGGCTCCAGAATTCATGCTTTTTATGAATTTATCCATAGTATTAGATTTTCATATTTTGATCTTTCGAATCAGACAACGATTTATTGCGGCACAATAAAGTCAAGTAAGCCGACTTATAACGTGTCGAAGTTCGATTCACAAACTATGAACTTCTAAATATGGATATACTCAAGATTTGCATGGCTCTGATACCATTTGTACCAGGATATCACAAACCAAGAATAATTTGAATATAACAACCATATTTGAAACTATGTAAGGAATTATAAAGATCCAAGGAATTATAAGGAATTATAAACTATGTAAGGAACTATGTAAGGAATTATATATAAATAAAAATAAAGAATATATTTTTATATTACTTTAAATTTGAAAATTTTATTTTAATTATCCAAGATCAATAGCTATCATAAAAAGGTATAACAGTTAATTCAGTAAAAAGTTTAAGGCTATTAATGAAAACTAACGGAAAGAGCGAATATGCATTATTTTACAAAACAAAAAGGGTTTGTTGCCTATTTTTTTTACACAAGGCAGTTTTTACCAAAATTTTTAAAACATGGGGGATTTTATACAATTTATCCAATTAAAATACTTTCTTTGGTGGACAAGTGTTTTTTAAACAATCTCCTTATATACCAGCTAATTCATATAGAAAAAGGGTTTAAGGCAATTTACCTCTTTGTAATATTGCAAATGAATAAATTACCTACAATAAACAAACTAACAACAATTTACCCTCTATATATTTTAAAATAAAACAATTTACGTATAGAAATTTAGCCCCCTTCTTCACTTTTTATTTTGAACGAAAAATTTCCTCCAGCCCAAAGTAAACAAACACGAATAAATAACTTATTTCTTAGGGCATGTTTACAAGCCATGAAAATTATCCTTAGTACAATATTCTCACTCCCCCTCCCCCAAAACCCAACCGAGCACCTTAAACCAAACAGAGAGAGAGAGAGAGAGAGAGAGAGAGAGAGAGAGAGAGAGAGAGAGAGAGAGAGAGAAGGTAATTCGTGAAGTTCATTACCCCCTATTTATTTTTATCTAGATTCTTTTAGGGTGAATATGTCCCTAGATATATATCAAAAGATTTGGTTATTTTACCGAAAATGGGGAAGTAATTATACTTTTATTTAATTCTACGTATCTATACAACTATGAATGAATGTTGAATTTCATAATGATGCAGCCGCAGCTAATCTTGAGGAAGAAGGTGAGGATGCAGGTACTTTTGTAGATGTCTTGGACAAAGGATGAAGACGATGATTAGTAGCCAAAGTCATGTTTTCATTTTGCACGTTTTTGTTCTTCATGAGGTGTAATGTTGAGTCATCTGTTCTCTTGTTTATTAGTCCACATCATTGGGCAAACAGTTAGAGCTAGTTGGAATTGAGGCAGTACCTCTTTGATATTTAAGCAAGGATTTCCTCCTTCCTTGATATACGAAAACATATTTTTTCATAACCAAGTAAAAATTTTCTCTCTGAATATGCCTTTCATCTTCTTCTCTCTTCCATTTCTCTCTGAATCTACCAATTTCAACATGGTATTAGAGTCTTCTTCTTGAAGGTCTCTGCATACTGAACATCTGTGCACTGTGATTTACATCTAGTTGAGTTGCTAGTAGAACTGTGTGATTATGCTGGAAACAACAGGTATAACAGAAACTATTTCTCAAGCTAAAGAAACAAAATCAATATGAGAAGGCGGTGCTTTATTTGCATCCGTCAGACCACTCGTGATTTGTTTTAGCTTCATCACCTATAGATGGAATCAGTTTTCTGGCATGGAACATAGCAATACACATTTCACATCCCTGCAAGTTTTTTATTTTATCGATGGTACATTTCCTCATCCAGCTGTTCGATCTGCAAATCTTGAGCAGTGGAGACGAGTAGTTCTAATGGTCACTTCATGGATTTGGAAGTCAATCTCTAAAGAGATTGTGAAGCTTTTATGTAAACTAGTTCTTCGCGCCAATTGTGGCTAGAACTGCAGGCTGGATATGGATGAAGCAATGGTCGTTTATTTATGAGATTCAACGAGAGATTTCCACTATATAACAAGGAGATCTATTCCACACTGCTTACTTAAAAAAGGTGAAAAAGTTGTGGAATGAACTCAATTGTTTAGCTCTTGCGCCTAACTGCACCTGGGAGGGTGTTCTTGTCGGATAAAAAAGTATATTACGGACTTATGTGCATCAACACAATTGATGCAGATTCTCATAGGACTACATAATGCCTTCGACAGTGAACGTAGTTAGGTGGTAATGATAAATCCATTACCAAATATTGAAAAAGCTTATTCTATGTTTTTTGCGGTTGATAAATAGAGGTTTGTCCACATCAATTTGGCTGATTCTACCATTCATGTTGCTTACCAACTTGCCTTAAGGAGAATAGGAGATATGGTGGTGATAAATATGCACAAAAGAAGAAACCAATTGTGGATAAAGGGAGTTCAATGTGTACACTGTTGGATTAGGTGACCAGAAAGTCAATTGGAGCAGTGGTTCTGGGAATCATTTAGCACTCTTTATGAATGTGATATTATTTTAATGAATGTAGTAAGCATTCATCTGTGGTACCATATGTTTGTTGTGCTTACTATTTATGTTGAAACATGTTTTAACGTCCCAACAAATGCCCACAGACCAATTGAATGACCAATGTAGTTGGGCTGCCCAATGGATTGCAACTATGAAACCAACTTCTGACGGTTGATCTGAAATATTTTTAAGTCGAGGACCTCGAGATTGGGCATTGAGAGTCCTATAGAAACTTGTACTAAGTATTACATTCATTGGATGGGTGTCGTGTTTCATTAGCGACAGACATGGGATGTCTATCCAATTTTTGTAGATTAGTTGACAAGGTTGTTAACTGATTGAATTGACTTGCGGGAACAATCAGATGAATGTCTTGGAGGCTTGGTTGGTATGACTTGAATTCCAAGCTTCGGTAATATAGGATTAATACTTGTACTTGAGGAATAATGGCAGTCGCATACATATGATGGCTATATCTTGGATCTGGCGAAAGATGACTGTGTCTTCGATGTGGTCGTTCAGAGACTAGAACATCTAAGTTACCTAATAGGTACAGATTTCTAAGTCTGACTAGTCAATTGGATTATGATCCAAAAAGGTATGGAGAAGCGATGTAGGACATCGGGTTGGGTAAATGGCTTGGAGCCATGAGATTCAACATCGAGTACAAACTAGGTTTGAAACTTCCTATACCTAGAATATTTGCTTAGACAAGGTCATACAGGGTATAACTCAGGCCGAGAATGAGTTGGAAGGACAGTGAGAGCTTAGTTGTGTTCCTAGTTTTTTAGGTGTGAACGTCTTCCTCATTTGGAATGATGTGAAGATGTTGGGAAACACTAAAGTACAAACATTATTCACGCAATTCTCCAGGAAGCAATTGGATTCCTTGGCTTATTATAGGGTTAAGCTATCCAAGACTTAGTCTTAGTGGACTGAGGGGGACCATAGAAAGGTGTTTGACATCCTCTATGCCTTTTGTCATTAACAACATAGGTATATGGTCTGAAGCACTAGGCCGAATGTTGTCTATGCTTTGAGCATAACAATGGATATCGAGAGTGTACCGAGAAGCCACCGCTTAGCAGTCAAGATTGCTTTTTAGGACCTAAATAAGGAATAAAGAAGTGTTATTTAATCATGGTTGAAGGCTATATGCATGTGTGTGTATAGGTTGCCTTGGAGGCAAACTTGGTAGTTATTGAATTTTGAATTTTTCAATTGTATGTAATATGCAAAACTACACACATATCCAACATACCCTAACACACGAACCACGAATTTTTGCTCCTTTCCTTTCTCAAAATATTCGCCTTTTGTTCTATATTGAATTTGAATGAAATTAGGACATAAAACAATCCAAAACCACTAAATGATAGAGTTTGTTTGGAGTTGTTTTGCCTTCTTGATATTTGTTCTATCTAGCAATACAAAATGAATTATATTTATTCAATAATGTGGTGTGAAAAAATTAGAGGGGTTCTAATTTGGATCCTAAAGTGCACAAAAGCGGAACGAAAAGGGAAGCAATGCACATTGCTGCTCATCTAAAAAAACAAAAGGTAACGTTTCATGTGTACTTCTATGCTTTTGTTTCATCCTTTAGCCACATGTCTAGCATGGTTATATATTTATTATTATGCTTTTGTTCTTCCCACTGTACCTTTAACTCCTAACCACCCTCAGCCTACTTACCAAACTTCTTCTGATTTTGATTATCAGTATGTTGCAAGTCCTACTTCCTTCCTCCTGATTCATCTCCCCCGAGAGTCACATCCTTTGTTCTTCCTGCCAAAAATCCTACTGTAGATTTCCCAACTATTGCTTCCTCAGTTCTTGATCTCCCTCCTCAAAGGTCACAGAGAATCCCTCAAAAGCCTGTTTAGCTTAATTACTTTGTGTCCCATCTTCCTGATTCTTCCATCTTAGACTCCCCTAGCCCTGCTATTATTCGTTTGTGGTTTCCTTATCAATTTTGCAAGAACTTAAGTCTTTTACAGAGGCCAACTAGCATGACGAATGGAGAGAAGCCCTGAGAAATGAGATCTATGCCTTGGAAAGCAATAATACTTGGTGTTCAACTCCTCTACCAGCTGGAATGAAAGAAATAGATTGTAACTATGTTTATAAAACAAAATTAAAGGCTAATGGGAATGTGAAGAGACAAAGTTTGTCTTGTTGCAAAGGGGTATAATCAAGTGGAAGGAGTTGAGTACATAGACATTTTCTATCCAGTTGCAACGATTGTCGCAGTTCGAACTTTTTTGGCTATGGCTATAGCAAATCAGTAGCTTATCCAACAGATGGACATCAACAACGTATTTTTCCATTGGAATTTAGATGAGGATATCTTTATGTTGCCTCTAGAAGGTTATTGCATAGAAACAGGTAAGGTTTGAAAGTTGGATTGTTCATTATACTACCTGAAATAGGCCTCTAGCCGATGGAATATGGAATTTACACGTAGGCTCTAGCAATTTAGTTTTCTGCAGTCTGCACATGATCATTGCCCCTTCACCAAGTGCACTAAAAATGGATTGATGGCTCTTTTAGTATACATGGATCATGTTTTGCTCACAGGTCCTTCTTTATCTGATATTCAAAGTGTTAAGACATATTTACATGATCTCATCACAATTAAGGACATTGGGGATGCTCGATATTTTCTTGGGCTTGAGACTGCTCGTGACATTACAAGGACTTATGTTTCCTAGAATAAGTATTTGCTCGATATTGTTCGAGACACTAGTTTGTTGCATGCAAAAGTCAGTTTCTACGCCATTTGCACAATGATTGAAGCATAGTTTGAATTTGTGGGGCTTCTTTATGGAATCCTGAATCATATCGTTGCGTTTCACCAGGCCAGACATATCTCATAGTGTGCAACAGTTAAGTCAGTTTCTTAATCATCCATGTGAGGCACATGTTGCAGCTGCAATCCATGTTGTCAAGTATTTGAAGGGTGTCCCTCCAAGGGTCTATTTTTCCCTTTGCAGAACAATTTTGAACTCAAAAGTTATTGTGACGTTGACTTTATTATATAAATTTTTCTTCGTCTATGATGTAATAAGAAAAAATGTCAGGATATGACGTAATCTTTTCAACAATGTATGATAGAAATTTTTTCTTATAAAAGTATTGAAATGTATAAAATCTAATTTTGAACCATCACCACATGTATATATACATGTTTTCCCAAAAAGGAATAGAAAATAAGAAATAATTAGCATGAAACTATTGATAAGCATTACCTATACTGTTGTAAAAGGTGTGAATGGTTCAAAATGTCATTTGAAATTTTTGTATTACATATTATAATTTTATCATAGTTATTAATAAGATTGTCATAGGTATTACAAAAAATAACTATTAATTAGGTGCTTTAATATATTATTAATATATTAAGAATGATTAATTTGGCACCAACTCAAATACTATAAAAAAATATGGGATTTGAAATAGGTTCTAGAACGGTTTGTTTGTTATTTGGAAGGGTTAGTAATTGAAAAATATTATTCTGGACCGGACAATGTTACAAATATTTACAAACAGTAGGTGGAGAACCATTCTAATTTGGCACGGTCACTAGAACACATATATATTGACCGTTCCTAAAATTGTATGTGATTATAAAAATATATTTTTTTAATTGGAACACATTGGACAACATTTGGAACGCTTATATAATTGATTTTGGATTATTTTTTGAATGATTTTTGTAATACTGGTTGTATTTATTTGTACAGGTGATACACTACAAAAAAAGGTAGGATTTGGCATGGTCAGATCCCCCGTTCCCTATTGGATTGAATTTTGAAATGCTTGAGGAACGAATATTGAAAGATGACATTAGGTGGAATATTTTTTTGGATTATGAATTTGGCACGGCACAAACATCCCAAGTTGACTTCAAAAAGAAGAGTTATGAGACCCGTTTCATATTCCATTTCAAATTGGTAACGAAAACTTGTTAGAATTTAGTTTGGAACACTATATTAGATGTAGAAACGGACACAACCTAACTGTTCTTACACCCGTTGTAGAACATGTCTCAAAATTGATAGTTCGAAAATGTATTCCTAAATGAGGTTGGAACGGTTCCTTAGAATCTTTTGCTATGTGTTACAATACCCGTTCTAAATGATCTTCAACGGCTGGGAAAACCATTCCAAAAACCATGATAATGGCCGTTCCTAAATTAGGAATGAACGGCTACTTTTTAACGGCCCCTTATGTGTTCCTATGCCCGTTGCTAAGACCGTTCTAATTTTTTGTATATATATGTGTTCCTATCTTTTCATTGAATCTCACTATCTTGTTCAATCTTTCTTTTTCTCTCTCTATTCTCTCTCTATTCTCTCTCTAATATACTTTTATAACTTTGAAATATAAGTTTGTACTTGCACTATCGACATTATTTTTCGTTGCTTCTCTTGATGACCTGTTACATAATTTCTTCTCGACCACTCATAATTCCTCATTAACTCCAACCACAGTTCCATTTTGATAATTAATGTTGTCCAATAACAATTATTGTGACGCTTAGAATTGTTATTGGACAACATTAACTATGTAAATGGGACTATAGTCAGAGTTGGTGAGGAATTATCAGTGGTCGAAAAGAAATTATGTAAGAGATCAATCAGAAAAGTGGCAAAAAGCAATGTCAATAGTGCAAGTTCAAACTTAATTCTGAAAGTTATAGAAGTATAACTTTCAAACTTAATTTCAGTTTTTGGAACGGTCAAGAATTGACAATCCGTTCAGAAAACTGTTCCTAAATGTTACTCATATTGGATACCCAAAAAAATATTTTTTTATTTAGGCACGGTCAATATTTCTAGAACCGTTCCTAGACTGTTCCTACGTATAATAGTTTTACACCTTGTAATGGTCTAGAACTGCTAGACCAGTCCTAAAATAGTTCCTATAGCGGGCTGATATACTAAAAATAGAGGAAATTTGAAATTTAGGCACGGTCAGTTTTTCGAGAATCGTTCCCATACCATTCCTCCGTATAACATTTTTACAGCTTGGAATGATCTAGAACTACTAGAGCGTTTGTACAAGGTTCCTATATCTGGATGGTATTCTAAAAAGAGAGGGAAGTTCAAAACTTAGGAATGGACGACTAAATTTTGGCGTTCCTAAGTATGTTCCAAAAACATTAAATACGTGCCAAACTAAAAACTGGAGAGAAAATTAAATTAGGAACAGTTTGATATTTTTTTCGTCGTTCCTAAGTTTGAACATTTCCCATGCCTGTTCCTAACTGTGTTGATAAATCGGTTCGTAAACAATTTTCAATGATCCTACATGAGTTTCCGAATCCGTGCCTACATATGTCCACAGCTTGATTATTTTGTTCTTGATTATGATATCTCTACATCCGAGACCCTAATTAATGCTAAATTTAAATGTATAACAATACTTGCAATATGTGAACATTTCTAGTAGTCCGATCTAAAATTAGATGGTCTAATGGACAGCTACATCGTCGTTAACATCATTGATTGTGTATCAGATACGATATCTTAAGATTCGTACAACAAAAATGTCTGAAACATCACTGAATGTAGTATTTTGTTGATTTAATAATATCCAACGGTCCGATTAAAATTTTAACGGTTTGATTATGCGATCCACTACAACAGTATAAGATGCTATTTATATTTATGTAAGACTAATAATTTTGTACATACAAACATACTTGATCTTTTGAATAGTTGCCTAATTTTATTCGTAACATTAGATGTTTCTAATTGCCTTAATTACTTGTTGGTCTACTTTTTTCTAATCATTAACATGTCAAGAAATTTTTTCCTATATTTTTTATTTTTCTTAATTTTTTGAGACACTATTACCAACGGTTTATGATTATTAGGAACGATCTCATTAAGTTTACACAAAAACGACATCATCTTGTTCTATTTGGAACGGTTACTAAATATGAATGGTTTTTTAATTGATGGTCGTCAAATGCAACGATGTCATTCTACTCACTAGGAACTATTGTAGGAACGGCAATGCCCTTTTCAAAAATCAATATATATACAATACTTAGCAGAGTTTTTTCTCTTCTCGTTCTTCCTCCTTCCTTCTTCTCCCTCCCCCCCTTTGCCACTGTGGAGTGTGCCTTTTTTCACCTCCTCCAGTTGTGCGCCACCGTCCACCGCCACCAACCCCATTTTCTGGTACATCTCCCTCCTCCCTCCCTCCCTCCTTCCCTCCCCTTGCCCATTTTATGCGATTACCCGCCCCCACCCCCCCACCCTTTATTTTTGCTTCCCCCTACCCCCCTAACGGAATTTCATGCTTTTAGGATATGTTAATGATTTCTAGAGAAGATAGAATTTTCTTCTATGTCAATGACGATGGATATTTGTTGTTGGGATCTCAGCATTGCTCCTTTTCCCACCCATCATTTGATGTTGGACTGGATTTTATGAAAAAAGAGTGAGTTGTTGTTGTTCCTAATTCTTTCTTAATCTTATTGAAAAGTGATGATCCGGCTGAAGGATTCAAGGTTTTTGTTGCATATATTACTGGAGATAAATTCTTTATAGTTAGGTTTCAATTGCAGGTTCAGGATTCGATTTAGATCTTACTAGTGAGAAATGGAGTTCATTTTTTGATGTTTTCCTGGAAACACATCCTGACAGGTCTCAAAGCTTCTTGACTTTTTTTTTTCGGTTTGAAAGATCATCTTTATGATGATGCTTGTGTGTATGCGGTCTACTAAAATATGGTGTATTCGATTTGGTATCTGTATTATTTGAGTCTTTTTCTATACCATTTGACTAATCAATTTTCTTTTCATTATGTGCTAGAAGAGAAGCCTACACATGTGAGCAAACAAATTTTGGTGCGAAGGAGTTCAACTATGGGAAACATATCAACCACATTCTTAGTGTTGCTCCATGCTGGCATGGAGAAGAAAACATGGGACATAACATTGTGACTTGCCACGTTAAAGAGCGTGACATATTAGAGCAATTGAAATTTTGGAAACCTGGTAATACACCTAGGTAAGGGATGAGACTAAGGAGTTGGTAGAAAATGATTTGATTCTTGGTTTTGTAGGAAGATGATACTTGTGGAGAAGTAGTTTCCTTTTGTAACATCTGTTTAGTGTAGTTCCTTTTTTATTTGCTTAATTCTAGACAAACACATGCTTGTATACACCATTTTATGTTCCATTGTTGTTTTTCATCTTGTTCATTGTGGAGTCATTCATCTTATCTTAATTCTAGACATAAAGACATAAAGGGGAGGGTTGTCAAAATGGAAGGCTCTTATCATGTTCTAGTCCATGTGAGTTTGGTAGAGATCCTCAATATTCAGCAACACAACACTTCTTCATCATCTACTAAATATTTTCTCCAAGTCTCTATATGTCAGCGGACTATATGTGCTAATTCCTTGTAATTGCAGTCTGAAAAGCATGTTTTTTCAAGTATTTTGCAGCCCTTGGTTTGGCATGAAACTGTAAATTTATTTTACCTTCTTGTAAGTGCTTTGATGATGACATGCATTTAAGTCCAGGAGAAGTGTACATTGAACCTAATAGTTATGTGTTACTCTAGTCAAGAGCTGCCAATAACACGTTGTGTTTATTACCTTTTTCTACTTGTACTAGTTCATCTTTCATTGCCTTGTTAACTTGTTTGGATGTTTGACGATATGAAAGCTCAAACTTCTACATTCTGATTTATGACATAAAATAAACTTTTCTTAGAAAAGCATGAAAATTTCTTCTTGATTTCTAGTGGAATAAGGAATCCTTGTCAGCTAATGATTATATTGTATTTTCTATCTGGAAGAGAAAGCTAAATATAGTTTATCCTATTCAAGATGTGTTGCACTCAAAATAAATACATAGATTGCTTGCAACTTTCTAATCTGATAATTTTTTTTCTTGCTTTAGCAGGTACCATTTATCACAAAATTTCATTTTGGGGTGCCATTCTAACTAAGAAAATTGACATTCGAGGATAGAAATGCTTTAACAATCAGATAACTATGAAGATCATAAGAGTGAATGAGATGAAAGAAAGGTATTTCTTAAGTTTTTCTTGATAGAATTTTACATGATAAAATACTATGTAATAGACTATTGGGAATGACAATAATTTGGATTCTTCCGAACTCAAGGAACTCCTTCCATATGTTTAGATGATACAAAACTTGTCCTGAGTCAATTTCCCCATCACCAGGCCTATCTTAAGAGATTAAGTTTTAGATGGACATTTATTTCATAGTTGCGGATGTCATGCTTAACTTAAGAGGATATGTTGTGAGTAAAGGTTAACTTTCATTTTTATCTTACTAGGATGAGGTTGTGGCTGGGCATTGGGTATGCGTTTACTTTGGATTATAAGACTAACTGTAAAGCCCGATGCATGCCAATTTCTTGTAAAGCCAAATACATGCCAAAATTTTATGTTTACTTTAGATGATCGGACTAATTGTAAAGTTGAATACATGCTAATTCCATGTTTAATTGCTTTTAAAATTTTTCATAACAAACTTTAAATAGTACTTTGGTTTTGTAATCGAATTTATATATTTAAGTTCTTCATAGTAGTTTCTTATCAAGTAAGAGAAGTAAGAAAATAGGTTGTTACTTAATCAATATAAATGAAACTGAATATTATTTGATGTACATTTTCTTGTACATATTTTTAGTAATCATAAAGCATTGTGTCAATATTACAATATAAATCCTTTGTCGAGGCATAAAAAAATGCCTCAATGTGGTGCATATTAGGGCGCTTATAGTTTTTGGGGCACTTAATGTAAGTATCGCATATATTGGTGTCACACTAAAATTTGGGGCACTTAAAGTGCCTCTATATTATGATCTATTGGGCCATTTATATATGTTGTATTGATATATTTACAATATATATGTTGTATTGATATATTTACAAGGCACAAACAAGTGCCCATATAACAAAATAAAAAATAAAAATAAAAAACTATAACGAGACACTTATTTGTGCCATAAAACATATAGGCGGCAACTATGCAGGTTGTTTAATATATATTAAATGTCTCCAAAAGAACATAATAGGGCATTTATAAGTGTGAAGATTTAGTTTGGAGACAACACTTAAGTGTCCAAACAAAATTCAAAATTGGCTAATATATGATTTTTTGGGTTATTTGTAAGTGTCATTAAAGCTAATAAGAGACACATATATGGGTCGATTTTTAAATGCCTCCAAAACAATATATTAGATATTTACAAATGTGAATATGTGTACGGGAGACATAAATGTCATTAAACCTTTCTTGGGAACTTAGACGTATCTTTAAAAAGTAAAATTGAAATAATTAAATACCTTAAATTTTATATGTATACCACTGATGAGTATCCTATCACATTTTATCTTAAAAGTACTGCTGAAATGATAAGTTCTAAACATTTATTAGACTGCCATGTAATTCATAAACTAATGCAACACCCATTCACCCAAATGAAATGAGTTACAAAATTCACTCATTTATACTAGATTCATTTAATAAACCAGCAAAATATACAAATCGAGAAGTCCAAAATAATCATACTTTTATGATTATTATGTAAGTTATAATTATTTATATTTGTTGATGTATTATTGTTCATATTGCATAAATTGTTCCAAAATTGTTTATTAATGTTAATATTATGTAAAATTTTATTAAATTGCATAAACGTATAAATCACAAATAAATTGCATAAATTTATTAAATTGGCACATACGTACATATTAATAGCCAAGAAACAGTGAAGGAAATCAAGCACAGAGGTCTCAAACAAGATCCGTACGCCACAGTTGCTTTTGCACTTGCTCATGTTCAACATATGAAAAATATGATAAAGTAAGAATTAGAGACCACATATAGTAAACAATTCAAGATAATTACTAGTCTTACAGAACCACAACAAGACAGTCAAGAAAGTTATTGTTCAAGTTAATAGAATGTGTGACTTTTTCAAATATTTTTTAAGGTAGTTCAATTGGACTAAGTAGATCAAGAACCAAATCAATAGATTTCATTCATCTCTTTTTTAATAATTACGCAATCTAGCTACCAAAATTGACATTCGCATATACGAAAATCCTAAAAGCCATAAAAGAAAAAGGGAAATACAACATAGAGGTCTATAGTGATCTGCACGCCACATGAAGTTTTCCAATTGAACTTGTTGAGTATGTTAAAGATCTGTAATAAAGCAACAATGCAAGATTAATAGAACTACAACTAAAGGAGGATCAAGTAGTGATTATTCAAGTTGATGAAACTTAGGATTGTTTAAAAATTTTCAAATGCAATTAGATAAGCCTTAGTGGAACAAGAAACAAAGTAGTAGACATTGACATATGCGTACACACGAGAAGCTATGAAAGAAAAATAGAAAATCAATCATAGAAATCTCTATAGAAATCCGCATGCCACATGTACTTCTACACTTGATCTTATTAAGTAGGAAAATCTTATAAAGCAGAAATGATAGACCACAAGTAGTAAACATTTCTTTGAATATTATTAATGGTCATATAGAACAACAATAGGTGAGTCAAGATAGTGGCTATTCAAGTTGATGAAATTTGGAACTCATTGAAATTTTTTTAAATGCAATTCTATAGGCCTAAGTGGAACAAGAACAAAATCAGTAGATTTAATATATCTCTTTTTTAATAATTAATTAAATTATCTTCCGCAAATTTACATTGGATGTATAAAAACTTTAAATGCCACAAAAGAAAGAAGGAAAATCTGCATAGTGGGTCTCTAGTGATTCGCACTTCACATGTGTTTTTTTTGGGTAAATGTAATTTTTATTAAGTAAAAATAATAGTACAACAAGGTGTTCATCAGTTGGTTTCTCCCTCGACAAGCCAAGGGATCTATATAAAGCACTTGTACTAATAGAACTGGCTAGATTAATGCTGAGAATCCTCTGTCTGATATCATCCATGATCAGGATAGCTAATATGCTCGGCGTCCTCTCTACATGCTCAAATCGCCTGTGGTTCCTTTCCCTCCAAATGTGGTAAACGATGAGGCAAATAAGGCTCGAAACTCTATGTTAATGATATGCTTACCTCTCCATTTTTGTGAAGCCCACTCAATGTTTGTTGCCCAATCCCAGTTAGGCTATATAATCCGAACCAGTCTTCGTACCTCTGTAATGAATCTTCTGCTAAAGTGACAACGTAAGAAAAGGTGAGTGTGTGTCTTTGTCGTCCCTTCATCACATAACACACAATCACCAAGCTGGGAAAGTCATGGTTTATCCATCGTGGGAAGTTTGCCAAGGATTGCCATCCACAAGATAAACAAATAGCGAGGGATCTTCAAAGAGCCCGAAAATAGTGAAGCCCAAGCTACTTTCGTCCCCGGTGGCTCCCATAATCTATAAAGTGCTTGTGGTGTAGGTTGGTCCTTCTGAAAATGTCAGGTGATACGATCATTCCCTCCATGGATCGGCGGCAGTGCCAGTGTAATCTCTAAGCACTCTATGTTAATGATGATGGGCCACTGCAATTGCCCCTCTCTGATAACACTGCTAAGTTTCGTTTCGCCTAATAGCTCAAGAAGATCCGGTCCATGTAGAAATTTATCAATGAGGGGCCCGGTAGCTCCACATTTGCTTTTGCATTTACTCTTGTTGAGTATGTCAGAGATCTGATAATAAATCGATAATGAATGACTAGATGTAGTAAACCTTACTTCAAATACATTCAAGGATGTTAAATAACCACAACAAAAAGAGGGTCAAGATTATGGATCTTCAAGTTGATAAACTTAGAATTGTTAAAAAAATTTCAAATGCAATTTGATAGGCTTAAGTAGAAAAAGAACCAAAGATGTAGATTTCATAAACATCTCTTTTATTAATTACTTAATTTTTCTTTCCAAATTAGCACTTGCATATGCTTAAATATTAAAAGCCACAAAACAAAAGCGAAAAATAAAGCACAAAGATCTCTATAGAGATCCGCACGCCACACGTGCTTTACTTGTTGAGTATGTAAAAAATTTGACAAAAAATGATGAAAGACCACATGTAGTAAACTTTCTTCAAACACAATTAATGATCTTATAGAACCACGCACAACACATTGGTCAAGATAGTGATTGTTCAGATAGATGAAATTTAGGACTATTCAAAACAGTTTTAAAGGCATTTCTATAGGCTAAGTCGAATAAAAACCAAATAAGTAGATTTAACATTTCTCTATTTTAATAAGCACTTAATTTGGCTTTCAAAATTGAGAATGAAATATATTAAACCTTGAAAGCCGCAAAACAAAGCAGGAAAATATAGCACCGAGGGTCTCCAGTGATCCGCACTCCACATGTGCTTTTGCACTAACTCTTGTTGAGTATTTCAAAGATCAAACAATAAAGCAACAATGAAAGACTACAAATAGTAAAAGTTGCTTACAACATTTAATGATATAATAAAACCATAACAGAAGGAGTGTCAAGTTAGTGTTTTTTCAAGTTGATGAAGTTGGGGACTGTTTGAAAATTTTCAAATGCAATTTGATAGGCTTAAGTAGAACAAGAACTAAAGATGTAGATTTCACATCTCATTTTTTATAATATCTTAATTTGGTTTGCACTTGCTCTGGTTGAGTATGTCAATAATCTTATAAAGCAATGATGAAGGACCGTATGTAGTAAACGTTTCTTTAAATATTATCAATGGTCTTATAGAACCACAACAGGTGGGTCAAGATAGTGGTTGTTCAAACTGATGAAATTTGAGACTGTTCGAAATGTTTTTAATGCAATTTGATAAGCCTAAGTGGAACAAAAAATTAAAATCTTTAGATTTAATATTTCTTTTTTCAATAATTACTTTTTGGCTTCCAAAATTGATAATCAGCTTATATAAAAACCTTAAAAACCACAAATGAGAGAAGAAAGATACAGCACAAAGGGTCTTCAATGATTCACACCCCACACGTGCTTTTGCACTTGCTCTTGTTGAGCATGTCAAAAATCTGATAAAATAATGATGAAAGACCCATATAGTAAATATTTCTTCAAACAAAAATAATGGCCTTATAGAACCACATCAAATGGGTCAAGATATTGGTTGTTCAAGTTGATGAAATTTAGGATTGTTCTAATTATTTTTAAATACAATTTGTTACACATAAGTGAAAAAGAAAAAAACAAAACTCTATAGATTTAATATTTCTCTTTTTAAATAATTTCTCAATTTGCCTTCCAGAATTTGTATTTGCATATGTGAAACCCTTAAAAACCACAAAAGAAAGAAGAAAAATACGGCACCAAGAGTCTCTAGTGATTCGTACGCCACACGTGCCTTTTCACTTGATCTTAGTGAGTCTGTCAAGATCTAATAATAAAGTACCTGAAAGACTACATGTAGTAAAATTTGCTTAGAAGACATTTAAGAGGTTATAGAACCAAAATAGGATGAGAGTCAAGATAGTGTCTCTTCAAGATGATAAAACTTAGGACTTTATGAAAATTTCAAATGCAATTCAATATGCTTAAGTGAAACAAGAACCAAAAGAAGTAGATTTCATAAATCTCTTTTTTAATAATTACTTAAGTATGCTTTCAAAATTGAGATTGGCATATATGTAAACATTAAAATCTGAAAAACAAAAAAAAAAGAAAAAAGTAAACAAAGCACTAAGGTCTCTTCAAAGATCCGTAGAACACTAGGGCTACTGCACTTTCTCTTGTCGAGTATGTCAAAATCTGATAAAGCAACGACGAAAGACTACATGTAGTAAATGTTTCTTCAACCACAACTAGTTGTCTGATAGATCCATAACTGATTTGTAAAGATAGTGGTTGTTCAGTTTGATGAAATTTACTACTGTTCAAAATATTTTTAAATGTAATTCGAATGGCCTAAGTGGAAGAATAACAAATGTAAGTAGATTTAATACTTCTCTATTTTAAAAATGAAATTGGCATATATAAAATTAAAAGCCAAAAAACCAAGAACATAAAAAAGAAAACAAAGCACAGAGGTCTCTTCAAAGATCACAAACCATAAGTGCTTCTACATTTGCTCTTATTATGAATGTCAAAAATCAGATAAAGCAATGCTAAAAGACCACATATAATAAGCGTTTGTTCAAAAACAATTGATGGTCTTATAGAACCACAACGGTTGGTTAAAGATAGTGGTTATTTAAGTTGATGAAAATTTAGGATTGTTCAAAATATTATGAAATTCAATTTGAAAGGCCTAACTGGAAGAAAAGTCAAATTAGTAGATTATAATATTTCTCTATTTTAATAAATACTTCATTTGGCATTCAAAATTGACGTTTGAATATAGTAAATCATAAAAGCCTCAAAGGAAACAAGGGAAATATAGTATAGAGGGTCTCCTGTGATCCGCACGCGACACGTGCTTCTGCACTTGCTCTTGTTGAGTATGTGAAAGATTGGATAATAAAGCAACAATGAAAGACTACATGTAGTAAAAGTTGTTTCGAAGACATTTAAGGATCTTATAGAATAACAATTGAAGGAGGGTCAAGATAGTGGTTCTTGAATTTGAGAAAACTTAGGACTTTTGAGAAAATTTTTAAATGCAATTGGATAGGCCTTTGTAGAACAAGAACCAAAGTAGTAGATTTCATAAATCTGTTTTTTACAATTACTCAATTTGGCTATCAAAATTGACATTAACATAAATGTGCACCTTAATAGCCAAAAGGGAATGAAGAAAAATCCATAATAGGGGTCTCTACAGAGATCCACACGCACACATGCTTCTGCAATTACTCTCGTTGAGCATGTCAATAATCTTATAAAGCAATGATTAAGGACCACATGTAGTACACGCATTCTCCGAATATTATTAATGGTCTTATAAAACCACAAATGGTCGGCGAAGTTAATGGTTGTTCAAATTGATGAAGTTTAGGACTGTTTGAAATACTTTGAACGACAATTCGATGGGCTTAAATGGAAAAAAAATAAAACCTTTACATTTAATATTTCCTTTTTTTACTAATTACCTAATTGTGCTTCAAAAATTGATATTGGCATATGTGAAAATTTTATAAACCACAAAAGAAAGAAAAAAAATAGAGCACATAGAGTCTCAAGTGATTGGCATGCCACACATGCTTCTGCACTTGATCTAGTTGAATATGTGAAAAATCTTATAATAAAGCAATAATGATTACATGTTGTGGAAGTTGCTAGACATTTAATAGTCATACAAAATCACAATAGATGGAATGTCAAGATAGTTGTTCTTCAAGTTGATGAAACTTAGGACTGTTTGAGAAATTTCGAATGCAATTTGATTAGTTTAAGTGGAACGAGAACCAAGATGTAGATTTGATAAGTCTCTTTTCTAATAACTACGTAATTTTTCTTGCAAAATTGACAGCATATAAGTAAATATTAAATGTCACAAAATAAAAAAGAAAAATAAAGCACAGAGGTCTCTACAAACATCCACACACCACACGTGTTTCTACACTTGCTCTTGTTGAGTATGTCAAAAATTTAATAAAGTAACGATAAGAAACCACATGTAGTAAACATTTCTTCAGACACAATTAATGGTTATATAGAACCATAACAGGTGGGCCAAGATATGGTGGTTGTTCAAGTTGATGAAATTTAGGATTATTCGAGATATTTGTAAATGCAATTCGTTAAGCCTAGTGGTTTTTCAGATGAAGTCCTACATAAACTACACATGGAGCACAAATCATGTTCCATAATTTGATGAATGACAAGTCAAAGCTCAAAACTATTAAGCCAAGCCCATATTAACTGCTTGAATTTGGTTTAAGGTTATGGCAAGTTAACTTTTACTAAGTGAAACTCAACACTTTGTTTTCCTTTCCCAAGAATGAATCCACCATCTTGCTTCAAAACAATCATCAAATTCTGATTGATCAAAATATAAATGCATGTCACCATCAAAGGACATACAAGAAGGCAAAATAAATTTACATATTCCCTGCCAAACCAAGGGGTGCAAAATACATGAAAAAACAAGCTCTCAGACTGCAATTACAAGGAATTAGCACCTAGATTCCGCTGACATCCATAGACTTAGAGACAATATTCAGTAGATGGTGAAGAAGTGTTGTGCTGCTGAATATTGAGAATCTCCACCAAACTCACATGGACTGGAACATGATCAAAGCCTTCCAATTTGACAACCCTCCCCTTTATGTCTTTATGTCTACAATTAAGATAAGATGAACGACTCCACAATGAACAAGATGAAAAACAAACAATGGAATGTAAAATGGTGTATACAAGCATGTGTTTGTCTAGAATTAAGCAAATTGAAAGGGAACTACACTAAACAGATACTACAAAGAGAAACGACTTCTCCACAAGTATCATCTTCCTACAAAACCTAGAATCAAATCATTCTCTACCAACTACATAGTCTCATACCTTACCTAGGTGTATTACTAGTTTTCAAAGTTTGAATTGCTCTAATATGTCATTCTTTAACGTGGCAAGTCACAATGCTATGTCCCCATGTTTTCTTCTTCATGCAAGCATGGTGCAACACTAAGAATGTGATTGATACGTTTCCCAAAGTTGAACTCCTTCGCACCAAAATTTATTGGCCAATATGTGTAGGCTTCACTTCTAGCACATAATGAAAAGAAAATTTATTGGTCAAATGACATAGAAAAAGACTCAAAAAATAAAGATACCAAATTGGATACACCATATTTTAGTTGACCGCATACACACAACTATCATCATAAACATGAACTTTCAAACCAATAAAAAAATGTCAAGAACCTTTGGGAAAACATCAAAAAAAGAACTCCATTTCTCACCAGTAAAGATCTAAATCAAATCTCGAACCTACAATTGAACCCTAACTATAAAGAATTTATTTCAAATAATAATATGCAAAACAAACCTTGAATCCTTAGTAGGATCATCACTTGTCAATAAGATTAAGAAAGAATCAGGAATAACAACAACTCACTCTTTTTTCTTAAAAGCCAGTCCAGCATCAAACAATGTGTTGCAAAGGGAGCAATGTTGAGATCCCAACAAGAAATATCCATCGTCATTGACCTAGAAGAGAATCCTATCTTCTCTAGAAATCACTAACATATTCTAAAAGCATGAAGCTCAGCAACCAAGATTAAAATTAGAATGAAGAGCCATTTATACTCAAGAATTGCATACAATCTTATCCAATCAAATTGAAAGAATTTGTTGCACTATTACTTCATAGAATATGGTCATAATAATGTTAAAAATTTTGAACAACAAGACATGATTCCACAATATTAGTGTCTAGAATTTGATACATTAATCAGTATGTACCCAGAAGTTGATTCCCATATGCCATTGATGTTAACCAATCGTACAAATCTAGTAAATAAAGCAATAATGAAAGGCTAGAAGTCAAAAACGTTGCTTTGAAGGCAATTAAGGCGCTTATAGAATGAAAATAGAAGAAGGGTCAAGATAGTGGTGATGGAACATAGGACGGTTTTAAAACATTCAAATAGAATTTGACAAACCTAAGAGGAACATAAAGTAGTAGATTTCATATCATTTTTATTAACTACTTAATTTGGCTTTCAAAATCAACATTTGCATACAAGCAAACATTAAATGGCACAAAATAAAGTAGAAAAATCAAACATAGAGGTCTCACCGAATATTCGCACGCCACATGTGCTTCTGCACTTGCTCTTTTTGAGTATGACAAAAATCTATAAAGTAACAATGAGAAACAACAGGTACCAAAATATTTCTTGAAAGTCAATTAATGGTCTTATAGTACCACAACTGGAGAATGAAGATGATGGTTCATGTTGACGGAATTTAGAACTGTTCGAAATATTTTTAAATGTAACTCGATAGGCTTATGTTGAGAAAGAACCAAATTTGCAGAATTAACATTTCTGTATTTTAAGAATTACTTAATTTGGCTTTCAAAATTGACATTAGCATATACTAAAACTTAGAAGCCACGAAAGAAGAAAAAAACATATAACACAGAGGGTCTCCAGTGATCTGCACATGACACATGCTTTTGCCATTGCTCTTGTTGAGCATGTCAAAGATCTTCTAAGAATGCAACAACATAAACTACACGGAGTAAGAGTTTGGCTTTCAAAACTGACGTTGGCATTTACAAATATCTTCAAAGCTACAAAAAGAAAAAAAGAAATAAAACATAGAGGGTCTCCATTGATCCACACGACACATACTTTTACACTTGCGCTTGTTGAGTATGTCAAAAAATTGATAATAAAGCGGCAATGAAAGAATTCATTTAGTAAAAGTTGCTTTGAAGACATTTAAAGGTCTTATAGAACCACAATAGAAGGAGGAGCAAGATAGTGGTTCTTCAAGTTGAGAAATCTTAGGGCTTTTGAAAATTTTTAAAATGCAATTTGATACACTTGAGTAGAACAAGAACCAAAGTTGTATATTTTGTAAAGCTATTTTTTCAATAATTACTTAATTTGGCTTCAAAATTGACAATGGCATATATGCACATATTAATAGCCAAGACACAATAAAGGAAATCAAGCACAGAGGTCTGTAATGAGATTTGTGCGCCACAGTTGCTTCTACACTTGCTCATATTCAGCATACGAAAACTATGATGTAGTAAGAATGAGAAACCAAATATAATAAACTATTCAAAGACAATTAATGGTCTTACAGAACCACAATAGGACAATCAAGAAAGTTGTTGTTCAAGTTAATAGAATGTGGGACTTTTCCAAGTATTTTTCAAGGCAATTCAATTGGTCTAAGTAGATAAAGAACCAAATCAGTAGATTTCATACATCTCTTTTTTAGTAATTATGCATTCTAGCTGCCAAAATTGACATTCGCATATACAAAAACCTTAAAAGACATAAAAGAAAAAGGAAAATACAATATAAAGGGTCTGTAGTGATCCGCATGCCACATGTGGTTTTCGAATTGCTCTTGTTAAGTATGTCAAAGATCTGATGATAAAGCAACAATTCAAGACTAATAGAACTACAACTGAAGGAGGATCAAGATAATGGTTCTTCAAGTTGATGAAACTTAGGATTGTTTCAAAATTTTCAAATGCAATTTGATAGGCCTTAGTGGAACAAGAAATAAAGTCATAGACATTGGCATATACATACACATTGGAAGCTACAAAAGAAAACATGGAAAATCAACCATAGAGGTCTCTATAGAGATCCACATGCCACGTGTTACTTCTACATATCTTATTAAGAAGAAAAATCTTATAAAGCAACAATGAAAGACCACAAGTAGTAAACATTTCTTTGAATATTATTAATGGTCATATAGCACAGCAAGAGGTGGGTCAAGATAGTGGTTGTTCAAGTTGATGAAATTTAGGACTCATCGAAATATTTTTAACTGCAATTCGACAGGCCTAAGTGGAACAAGTACAAAATCATTAGATTTAATATTTATATTTATTAATAATTAATTAATTTAGCTTCCAAAATTTCCATTGGATATTTGAAAACTTTGAAAGCCACGAAAGAAAGAAGAAAAAAATCTGCACAGTGGAATTCTAGTGATACGCACTCCACATGTACTTTTCCACTTACTCTTATTGAGTATGTCAAAGATTTCATAATAAATCAACAATGATAGACTAGATGTAGTAAAACGTTTTTAAAATACATTCAAGGCTGTTACATAACCACAACAAAAGAAGGGTCAAGTTAGTGGATCTTCAAGTTGATAAAATTTAGAATTGTTAGAAAATTTTCAAATGTAATTTGATAGGCTTAAGTAGAAAAAGAACCAAAGATGTAGATTTCATAAACATCTTTTGTAATAAGTACTTAAATTTTCTTTCAAAATTAACACTTGCATATGCGTAAACATTAAAAGCCACAAAACAAAAGCGAAAAATAAAGCAGAAAGGTCTCTATAGAGATCCGCACGCCGCACGGGCTTTACTTGTTGAGTATGTAAAAAATTTGATAAAGAAACGATGAAACACCAGATGTAGTAAATGTTTCTTCGAACACAATTAATGATCTTATAGAACAACGCACAACACATTGGTAAAGATAGTGGTTGTTTAGATAGATGAAATATAGGACTATTCAAAATAGTTATAAATGCATTTGTATAGGCTAAGTCGAATAAAAATCAAATAAGTAGATTTAACATTTCTCTATTTTAATATGCACTTAATTTGGCTTTCAAAATTGAGAATGAAATATATTACACCTTGAAAGCCCCAAAAAAAAGCAGGATCTGCGTATAGCTAGATGTTTTTTCAATTTGTGAACAAAATATTTTATCTACAAACGTTGGTAGGTAACTCCTGTATTCTTCAAGCCAAATGGCATGGCCACGTTACAGAATGTTCCAACAGACGTGATGAAATTAACTCTTTTGTGATCTTCTGGAGGCAGCATTATTTGATGATACTCGTGAGCTGCGTCCATCATGCTTAACAATCCACATCTAGATGTAGAGTTTACAAGTTGATCAATTCGAGGTAGAGGATAAAAATCCTTAGGCCACTCCTTGTTGAGATTCCTAAAGTCAATGCACATTCTCTATTTTTCTCTAGGCTTGGGTACTAACACAATGTTAGATAACCACTCAGGGAATTGTATTTCATTGATGTGACAAGCCGCCAAATATTTGTCGACTTCAGTTTAGATATTTTTATCCATTTCTTGCCCAAAGTGTATCTTCTACTGTTTCATCGGCTTGATGTTGGGACCTATATTGAGAGGGTGAGTTAAGACATTAGGGTCGATCCCTTCTAAGTCTTGGGGGTCCATGCAAAGATGCTTGAATTGCGTATAAATTTTTCTTGATTTTCAGGTACAAGTTCAACATTCATTAGCTCTTCAGTCGACTGAACCTTGAAGGACACCTCCTTTTCTTTATCTTCTGCCGACCCTTTCTCTTGCTTGCCCGGGGCGCCTCGTTTGACCCTTCGTCTCTATTTTTTTTTGTCCTTTGAGCACAACCTCCACATAACACTTGCAAGATTCGAGGGGGTCTCCTTGTTATTCTCCTACACCTTCAGGTGTGGGGAACTTGATTTGCACGTGATTAACGGCTTGCAAAGTGTTGAGGGTGGGGTTTCCCCAAAATGACGTTGTAGGCTGATGGGGTATCTATGACTTAGAATTTCAACAGGCAAGTCTTCTGAGTGGCTTCAGTACCCAAGGTCAAGGGAGTGAAACCATGCCCCTAGGATGAACTACCTTTCCTCAAATCCATACAGGGAAGTTTGTTGAAATTATGTTTATATGCTTAACATCAAAACAAAGTCCACAAACCAAATTGTACAACCTATGTAGTTGGGTTGCGCATTAGATTGGTGGGAATGAAATAAATTTCTGATGGTTAAGTTTGAAACGTTCCAAGTTGAGAACCTCAAGACTGGGTATCGAGAGTCCTATTGAGACTTGCACTAGAATTGCACTTATTGGATGAGTGTTGTGTGTCACGATGATAGACGTTGGAAGTCTATGCAGTTTTAGTGGGTGGTTGACAAGGTTGTTAGTCGACTGAACTAACTCGTGACAATATCTTCCTAGCTCCGTAGAGTGGGATTAGTCCTCGAACTTGAGGAACCATGGCAGTTGCATGCATATGATGGTTGTATCTTGGATCTCATGAAAGATTAACATAAGTTGGATGTGGTCATCACAAGTCTTGCTTAGTGCAACCAGAGTATGTAGTAAGGACTGTGGGTTCCAAGATATAATCCGTCACCTGTCAGTATATGAGAATCGAGTCTCCTATACGCTCTAAAATGGTTAGAGCTCTTAAATTCTGTGGCCTTAGTGATTGGTTGAGTAGGGAATGATTTCCTACGTCAACAATAGAGGAAACGCATCTCGAGTTATCGAGCATAGTGTCTAGTCCAGGATGGGAACCGATAACTAATTTCATGCTCTAGACTTAGACTGAGATATGGATGATGGAAGGACCATACCTGTCGAGAGATTAAATGTTCACGCCAGTATTTACCTAGTCTCTAGTGCCATGGACCACTGTTAGACGACCAACCATAATGACAGAAATTCCCGAGTAATGGTTATTTAGAAATAAATTAATTAAATTAAATTTAAGTAAACATTGTATTGGGTATAAGCCCAAGTCCAACTGGGAGGATGAATCTAAAGAGTCACACACAAATCACTATAGAATTGGTGGAATTAATATAGAATTAATTCAAGAAGAAACAAATTAATTTAATTAAATTAAGTCATTTACTTAATAATCCATTTGATGGATGGCTCAAGAATTAATAAATTTTTTGGGCTTAACACCTTTAAATTAATTGGATTAATTTATTAGGTTTGACTTAATTAATTGATTGGATCAATTAGTTAGTGCTTGGATTTAGATTTATTTATTTGGATTAAATAAATCTTTGGACTTAATTGGATTAAAAATAATTTAATTAATTATTTCTATTGGACTTTGATTGGGCTTGATTTAATTTGATTAAATCAAGCCCGGGGCATATTTGAAATCCAAGCCCATTTGAGGGAGGTTGGATCATGTTAATAAGGAGTTGAAACTCATCACCATGATGATAACATGATGGAGTTGTTATATCATCATGGTTGAAGGTTATATGCATATGGTTGTATATGTTGCATTGGAAGCAAACTTGGTAGTTATTGAATTTTGAATTTAATTGTATGTGATATACAAAACTACACACATATCCAACATAACCTATCACTAAGCCACAAATTTCGTTCAATTTTTCTCTGTAAAAGATTCTCATTTTCTTCTATATTGAATTGGATTCAAGTTAGAACATAAAACAATCCAAAAGCACTAAAAACTAGTGTTTGTTTGGAGTTGTTTTTCTTCTTGTTCATTGTTCTATCTATCAATAAAAAAAATAACTATATTTATTCCATTTTATCGTGTTGACAACTTAAAAGAATTCTAGTTTGAATTATCAAGTGAACAGAATGGGAGAACATAAAGGGAACAACGCACGTTGCTGCTTGTTTATAGAAATAAAAAGGTAAAGTTTCATATTTTGCTTCTATGCTTTAATTTCATCGTCTAACCACTTGTCTAGCATGTTTATATATTTGCTATTATGCTTTTGACAAACACCAAATGCTTGGGAATTTCAAAGGGAACACCCTTTTGAACCGGTTTTAAATTCTTTATTTCACGGTTCCATCATATTCCCGGGCCATATCGATTCTTTCAAGTTTAACTTTTTCTAGGGGTTGTCCCCTAACTACATCTAATAGTAAGCTTCCTTGAACAATATGTTTGCAGAACTTCCCGAATCTATGAAGATACATCGTACTTCGTAGTTGGCTAGCAGCACCGTGATGACTAGAGCATCATTATGAGAACTCTCAGGACCTAATCTTTCTGCCCTTGGAACTGGATGAGGGGATCGTCCTCCATCTCCCCAACATACCACATCTCCTTTATAGTTATGTTGTGTGCTTCTCTAACCTGGGCCTTTCTAGCATGATGGAGTCACCTCCACTTTACAAGGAGGATCATTAGTTTCAGCCTTTCCTCCAAAGGTATTTCGTGTTCTTCATCTGGTAAGAGTCAGGACAGGAAACCTTTACTTCCTTTCCTTTGTCTGTTTCTTGTTTACGGTATGGTCCTGTCCCTCGGGCTTTTTCCCAGCGACGTACTCCTATAGATATTCGTTTTGGATGAGCCTCTCAATCTCATTCTTCAAATGTCAACACACTTCTATATTGTGGCCATAATCATTATAAAACGGAAAACTTTTTCGAAGTTAGGATGTTGAGGCTACTCTCTCCATAATAGAGGGCGAGCTAGCAAGCCTTTTCTTTCAACTGGCATAAAGGCTTAGATTTAGTACTGTCAAGGGGGTGTAGACTACATTAACCCTTTGGAAGCGTGCCTTCTTGTCTCGAAAATTAGTCCGAGGCTTCTTGAAAGGGGCCACCTCCCGCACTTCTTTCTTCTTCTTCCCAGGACTCTCCTTCTTAGCAGCTTGGGCGTCATCCATGTTGATATGCTTGCCTGCACTGGCTAGGAGTGCGTCGAACTTGAACACATGATTTTTAGCTTGGGACTTGAATAAGTATCCATCCAGGACTCCTTGTGAGAAAGCACTAGCACTCACCTCTTGAGTTGCTAAGGGTACCTCCAAGGCCATAGTGTTGAGTCTTTGAAGATACTCCTTCAATGATTCATTATCCTTTTAGCATATGGCAAAAAGACTGAGCTCTGTCTTTCGAAGTTTTCAACTGCTAGCGAATTGGTACAGGAAGAGATACCGAAATTTTTGAAAACTTCCTATCGCTCCAGCAGGCAATTGGTTGAACCATTGTTGTGCAGCATTGGCGAAGGTGGTGATAAAAATGCGACACTTGATTCTATTCGTGTACCTATGCGAAATAGCCACATTCTCAAAATGTGAGAGATTCTCTTGAGGGTTAGTCGTCCCATCATACTTAGCAATACCGGGGGTACAATAACTCGTTGGGAGTTCGTCTGCCATCACCGCTTCCATGAAGAGGATATCCTATTGCTCGTCTTTGAGGGTCCCTATTATCTGATGCTATAAATCTTGGAGATCCTAATGGAGACATTCCAGTTGTGCCAGCCATTGTCTAGGAGCTCTTAAGGAGCCGCTGGAGGGAGCCTTTGTCTCTCAATCGACGAGTCCTTGATGCAAGAATGTCTCCTTCCTATAGGTTTCCTTCTACTCCTTTTTCGGGGATGCTTGCTTCCACAGCAGAGGCTGAGCGGGCAGGAACTAGCACTGCCATCTGCTCCTGAATTACTATTGCGACCACCTGTTAAATTACACCCAGCAAAGCTGGGAAAAAGCTCTCCTAAAGTGTTGTATGAGGAAGTGCTTTGTCTTGGAGGATCGACCAAAGGGTCCACCACTTTGGGGGTGGTATTGATGCAGGCAAACCTGGGGCGCATCCACCTCCAATCAAGTTCAGGGAGGCTCCTGCAATGACCTACAAAGGATGATTCTTGTTGGTTGTCTCCATGCACTTTTGGTAGTTAGCAGGGTTGCTGGGGGTTTCCATGATAATATTCAACTCAATTTCCCACAGATGGCGCCAATTGATGCATGTGATTTTAGCACGGGTCCAAATTCTTGGATTTTGATAATATATTTTGGTAGATTGAGCGAAAGAACTTGGGGATTTTTTGTTTTGGAGGGAAATTTGCTTGTTTTTTATATGTAAATATTGAAATTGTTGTTCATTAAATTCCTCATATCACTAAAATTACTATTGTCTTTTAATTTATTGAACATGAAATTGAATACTCACGTGCAAAAAACAAAGCGAATTTTCCCTCCAAAATGGCAAAATCCCCAACTTCTCAATGGGCCATGGACTAAAATTACACAAAAAATTGAAAATATAATCTAGTATACTATTTGTCATCTGGATATTTAAAGGTGGATCCTCCAAAATTACATGCCCAACAATGTACTTTTACCAACTTAACTACATCAAAAAGAGAATAATCCAATTAAAAATTGGTTGGTAAGTTTGCTTGATCAATATTGTTGTTAAGGATGTAGGATATATTTAAGCTTTAGCACTATTTCATTGTAATAAGTTCCTTCGCTTGTAGCCCTCTGTCTTGTGGTGCATTTCGATGGATTCTAGCATGTGTAGTTGTCTGTTTTGCCTGATGATAATGTTTGTATTCCTCTTAGTTTTATGGTGCATTAAGATTGATTCAAGCTGTAGTACCTTAATGGCATCCAGGAAGAAGGGCAAAATCGGTAATGTTGGAAGCGTCACGACTTTGGCTCCTTTGCCATGGGCAGGTGCTTATACTGCATCCAAAGCTGCTCTACATGCAGTTACTGATACTCTCAGGTGTGTCTGAATGTTTCCTATCTCCAAATTCGTCCATAATGTTTTGTCCAAGCTTCCATTTCTGTTCAAGATACGAAACACCTTCCTCCTGTGTAAGCAACGACAAGACTGTAGCTTGATCACTTGAGTAGCCTTATAGGGTAAATCATATTTACATCTCATGAGGTTTGGCTCAATTAGTGTGCATCTCAATTCCATTGAAAATCACAAGTACCCCATTTAAAGTTCGTAAAACCTTATAATATTTGATGCAAAACTGCGAAAGTATAAAGATACCCTCGATCCCCTGTGATATGGGTAATGTGCAAAATATCTTTCCTGTGAAAAAAAAGATTATCAAATTATCTTTCTGTGTTTTTAAACTTAAAGCAATTTATCCTTTTATAAAGGCATGTGTAGTACACTCGCTCCTATTGTGAGTGTGCATAGTTTTTTCTCCAAAAAGTTATTTATATAATATATTAAATATCTAATATATAAAATATAAAAAACTTATTAAAAGAATAAATATACTATTTTATATATAATATATAATATTTTTAATAATATCTACATTTTTATTTAAAATTAAAAATAAAAAAACCAACCCCCTACTCACCCACCTCCAAACCAGCCACCGCTCATCCACTTCCCAACATAGTTGGTGTACATGCTAGTCAGATCGATCTTTTTGGGGAAAAATGCAATCAATCCCCTTATGATATCGCAAATGAACAAATTACCGCTTATGGAAAAATAAATAGCGAATTACCTCCTTGTATTTTTAAAAATACAACAATTTACCCCCCTAAGATTTTTAAAATGAACCAATTTACCTCCCTGTATAAAGAGGTAAATTACTTCATTTTAAAAAGTATAGGGGATAAATTACTATATTTTTTTCGCAGGAGGGGTAATGTGTTCATTTTCACTATCATAAGGGAGTAAATTGCTATTTACCTGATCTTTTTGTTTCAATATTTTGAAAAAGAAGCATTTTAACCCCTTCTGTCTTGTTCTGGTGTTCACTATCGCAATTTGCAATTGTTTTCATATGAAAACACTACCTATGTTTCCCATACTTGCTAATTATAAGAGCCTAAATACTAAACTATTACTGTGTTTTGCTTTCTCTGTAGATCTAGCACAAACACTCTCATTCTTTGTTACTTAATTATAAGTTCAGGAAGATAAAAAATCATTTGTGCTGCACATTTAAATCCTATTTGATGGACATATAGTAAGAATTACACGAATTATGTCGAAAATATGATCGTAAAAGTTAGCAAAACATATTGTCCAAGTGGACATTGAGACAACTGAGAATCAGTAAATATTTGTGCAGACTGGAACTATGACCCTTTGGGATCGATGTGATCAATGTTGTACCTGGTGCTGTAAAGTCCAACATAGGATTCTTCCTTAGCAACATACAATAGGCTGCCAGAATCAAAGTTGTACAAGAAGTTTGAAGAAGCAATTCGAGCAAGAGCAATGCTTTCCTAGAACATTAAATCAATGCTTGCAGAAGAGTTTGCAAAGAAAACGGTCGACGCAGTGCTGAAGCAGAATCCACCTGCTTGGCTCTCCTTAGGCCATCTGTCCGGAGCAATGGCAATCTTGCACCACATGCCTCTTTCCATCAGAGATTTCATCGTCAGGAAGAAATTCAACTGTTGATATATCTTGCTATGTCCCACAATAACTTGGGAAGTTTCCTCTAACCCCGTGGTATATGATGCAGGTTCGTAGAATTTGAATTTTCTATTTCAAATTATATTGTATTTTCTATTTTGTTTAGTATATAAAAATTATGTTATTTATTCTATATCAAGAAAAATGAGACGTAGTGAGTATTTATACTATATATAATTGAAGAGCATCCTATTGATATTTTCAATTTATTGATGTGTTATTTTTTTAATTTTTTTTATACTGAATAAATGTTTTTAACTTTCCCGCTCATCATGACTTGTCATAACTACCTTTTGGTAGGTTTTTTTTCTCATTCATTTATAGTTTAAATATATATTATATTATCTATTTTAGATAATTTTTAACTCTATAAAAAATAAATAATATAATTTTAAAAAATACTATATTTTAAATATTTTATAATAATTATGCATGTACATAGAATGCGTCACTCACTTATATATTAAACGAGTTATAAGATATAATAGTGTGAAAAATAATTCATTCCAATGTGTTGTCAAAAAAGATCAAAAAGACCCCCTTGTAATAAATAAATTAACAAAAGAACCCTCTTTGGAAAAATGAATAGGCAATACCCCGTTGGACTGGAGTTGTGGTACACGCGCCAATAATGTGTGAATTTTTTGTTTTTTACATGTATAATGACAAAAATGTCTTTGTTTATCCACCGCTAGATATTATTTTATATAAATCAACGATTTATATTTAGGTATACAAATCAAAGGCCCAAAATTTGTCAAACTAAAATTGAATTGTTTAGATTTCACTTAACGAATCTATGATTTATATTTTGTTTGATCAAAATGAGTGGCTCGGACTGTATTTATTTTGAATCAATGCTTTAAATTCAAATTTGTATATATAGTATATACATATATAGCTAAAATTATATATATGTAATGTGTATATATATATACACTATTAAAAGATATATATCTAATATATATATAAAGAGAGAGAAGGGGGGAGGAGGGGGAGGCGATGTGAAGATGTCATAGCCTTGACAGGAAGAAGAAGATATAATCCTCACTGTCCATCAATTAACAAATTCAGCCGTCAGATCGAGGGCTTAGCAGAGGAAGGGAATGACGCCGTATCAAGCTAAAAAAGGGGAATCAACTTAAGTGCGACGAAGTCATTTTAGAAAGAAAGGGGCAGATCATCCTACGGTCCCAACTGAAGCTCATCAAACTGTCCCAATCAAATGTTTTGAGTTCTTCAACAGAATACGCACTTCATCCTACAGACGCACCTCACAGCTCCACCACCTCCAATTCCTAACTTCTTTCTATTTTTATTGATTAGTTGCTTTGTTACAACAGCAATGTATCTATCACCCTGTAAATAGCATTTGTAACCAGAGTTTGGGTTACTTTTTTATGAAATCAGTCTCTTTTGAGCTTATACACAAGCCGTCATCTCTGTTTCTCCCCCCCCCCTTCTTAATTCCACGACAAATCATTACATTTGGTATTCAGAGCAAGGCTTTCCTCGGCCTCGCTATGTACAAGTTTTTTTTTTCTATGGCAGATGGCACAAGAATGAAGGAACTCATGGATATGCAAAAAAAACAGGAGTTGTGGCTGATGGAGGAAAAATTGAAATGACAAGTCCATGAACAACAAGTGCAGGCACAATTCAAAAACATGATGGGCATTCACGCTGGTTTACAAAATTCCTATTCAGAGCTCGTAGACGGTCAGAAGACCATCCAACTTCAATTGCAAGGCTTTTTGGACCAAATGCAGCATCTCAGTCGAGGTAAATCAGTGCTCTGAGAGGCTCCAACACCCCCCTAAGGAGCGAACACCTAGCTCACGACCTGATTCTGAGTTCTCTGGCTCCCAGGGTTGTTTCCCTTCCATTTCCAACATTAAGTTCCCCAAATTTAACGAGGATGAGCCATGGGGTTGGATCCAGATGTGTGACTGGTATTTCCAGACAATTTATACCATCCCAGAAGATCAACGAGTGTCCTCAGCTTCCATTCACCTCTATAGATGCGCTGAGTTATGGTTCCAAAGGCTGGTGGACAAAAAGTTGCCCACTTGGCAAGCATTTATGAAAGCGGTTTATGAACGATTTGAACGAATAGACCCAGGAGTGTCTTGGGTGAATTCAATACATTGCAGCAGGGCATTAAATCAGTTGAACGGTACTTAAAAAACTTTGAGGAGCTCAAGTCCCATGTTATGATTTTCCATAGCAACTTTCCCTAAGTCCTACTACGTCACTTGTTTCATCAATGGACGAGACGAGACATCAAGGGTTCAGTTAACTCTTTACACCCAACTCGACTACATCAAGTTGTGGCTCTAGCTTAAAACCAAGAGAATACCGTCAGAGCTATTTGCAACTCGCAAACCCAAATGCCAAACTGTAGCCTAACTCTAAGCAATTCTCTACACCTAAACCTACATATAACCCAATACCACCTAAACTCCATCACCCACCTCAAAAACCTATACCCAGATAGATGACCGCTCAAGCCCCCATTTACTGAATCTTATCTGAAGCTGAAATGCAAGCTCCTAGGAGTAAAAACTTGTGCTATAACTGTGACAAAACCTTTTGCCCTGGACACAAATGTAAGCAGCAGTTTATGTCTTGTATCCTCACTGAGGAAGAGTGGCTTTTGAGCAAGAAGATGAAGGAGATCCCACTGACTCCCGCCCAAGGATGACATGATTGTCTCTGTCAACGCCTTAAGTGGCAATACAGATTTCTACACATTTAGGGTGAGGGAAGGGCCTATGGACACGAAATTCAGATTCTAATTGATGGGGGAAGTACCCGTTGTCTCTTGGATATAGACGCTGCTAGCAAACTACGATGCGCCTTCAAACAAACTGATCCTCTAGTGGTAAGTGTAGCTGATGGTCGCGAAATGATTAATCAATGGTATTGTCCCACATTCTCGTAGGAAGTACAAAGTCAAGCGTTGACCTATCCTATGCGCACTCTAATGATAGGAGGGTGTCACATAGTATTGGGAGGAAACTGGTTGAGACTATACAGCCCCTGGAATATGACTACAATGCTATGATTGTAATAGTCTCTCAAAACGGTAAGAAAAGGGGGTTCCAAGCCCTGATGCAAAAGGCTGAGTTGCACATGTTGTCTGCAAAAAATATTTCCAGGATGGTGAATGAAGGATCCTATGGGTTCGTGGGTCAACTGTACACTATCTCTATCCACCCTCTATTACACAACAAGCCCAATTCACATCAAGATAAACCTGTCCAATCTATTAGCTGCTTTCACCGATCTCTTTCAAGAGCCTCAAGGCTTACCGCCTAACAAAAAAGTTGAACACAAAATCCTACTTAAGTTAGATGTTGTCCCCAATAAAATGCAACCGTACAGATATTCATATGCTCAAGAGGGTGAAATTGAGGCGATTGTGAAGGGTATGCTGAAGGATGGTATCATTCGACCAAGCCAAAGTTCACTTGGGTCCCCTGTTTTGTTAGTCAAGAAAAGGATGGAACGTGGCACATGTGTGTAGACTATAGATATCTGAACCACCTCATCATTAAACACACTTTCCCCATACCAGTCATTAACGAACTATTGGATAAGTTACAAGGAGGTTGTTACTTCTCAAAGATTGACCTGTGTTCGGGGTATTTCCAAATACGAATGGCTGCACATGATATCCCCAAAACGAGTTTTGTTACACATCAAGGATTCTACAAATTTTTAGTAATGCCCTTTGGGCTTTTGATGCTCTTTCAACCTTCCAATCAATGATGAACGTGGTTTTTGCCCCTTATTTTTGAAAATTTATCTTGGTATTTTTCAATGACATTTTCGTCTATAATGGAACATGGGATGACCATTTGAAACACCTGCGCATCACTCTCGAGCTTCTCAAGGCTCATCAGTTTTATGCTAAGTGGAGTAAGTGTGATTTTGGGCAAGAAACCATTGAGTACTTGGGGCATATTATAACAAAGTATGGTGTCTCTATTGATCCTAGCAAGATTGATTGTATGAGATCTTGGCCTCAACCTAAAAATGTAAAGGAGTTGCGAGGCCTCTTGGGATTAACAGGTTACTATAGAAAATTTATTAAGCAATACGGGGTAATTAGCAAGCCTCTTACACAGTTGTTAAGAAAGGATGGGTTCAAATGGACTGATAAAGCTACTGTTGCGTTCGAAAGATTGAAGCACGCCAAGGTCACTGCCGCTGTTCTCGCACTACCAGATTTAACGCAAACGTTCGTTGTTGAAACTGATGCCTGCGACAAAGGAATAGGCGTTGTCCTTATGCAAAACCGAAGGCCTATTTCCTACATTAGCAAGGCGTTAAGTCCAAGCAATCGAGGGTTATCAGTCTATGAAAAGGAGTTCTTGGAGATTCTGCAGGCTGTTCATGTGGAAATATTATCTTGTCGTTCACCATTTTATCATAAAAACTGACCACCAACGCCTCAAACACATATTGGAATAGAAAGTGGACATTGCTCTTCAACAAAAGTTGATTACTAAGCTGTTGGGCTTAGACTATGAAGTACAATATAAAAGGGGCAAGAAACAGGGCTGCCAACGTCATTTCTCGCAGAGAACAAGGGGAATGTTCCACAGTTACTGTGGTTATCCCAAACTAGATAACATAGATACAGCGGAGCTACGTTAATGATGATGAATTACTTCCCATCTTACAAGCCGAAGATGTTCAAGAAACATCATTTCCCGCCTATGAACTGCAAGGGGGAATTCTTCGCTGAAATCGCAGAATATACATAGTGAAGGAGACAGGATTAAGGGATAAGCTTATAAGTTTGTTGCATGATTCTGCTGCTGGTGGGCATGCAGGCATCAACGTTACTTATCAATGTCTTAAAAGCATGTTCTACTAGCCTCTAATGAAAAAAGACGTAGTTTGTTGGGTCCAAAGTTGTGATGTATGCCAACGTTCCAGGGCTGAGCATATGCCTTATCTGGGTGTACTATAGCCCCTAGCAATTCCCTCTCAAGCGTGGGCTTCCATCTCCATGGATTTCATAGAAGGATTGCTAAAATCCAAAGGGAAGGACTGCATACTTGTTGTACTGGATCGCCTCAATAAGTATGCTCACTTCCTAGCATTAGCCCACCCCTTTTCTGCTGAAACATATTAATTTATTATTAATTTTATACTAACATTTTACATATTTATTAAAATTTATCTAGACTAGAAATAGCATATCATTTAATTATTTTATGTTGAAAAAAATTTGGGATGAAATTTGTTATACTTTGATTTTTGAGGGACCAATGTCCTATTTACACTATATATAGTAGGAGTGAAAAGTAATAAGGATATATTGATCAACTTAATTGAAATCTCGAAATGAAAGAGTAATTGAAGGTTTTAATCATAAAATAAAACAACAATTTAAAAAAAAAAAAGTTTGTTTGCAATATTTCTATGTTTGCGTTGGAGATAAATTGTAGAGAAAGTTGTAAGTTGAATAGTAATACAATTTGGAAGTGTTTGGAAACAAAGTTAAAAATAAATTATAAAAAATGAAAAAGGTTGGGGTGTTTAGGTCTCTGAACAAATTGTTTAATAGTTATAATTTGAAATAGTATAATTGGTTCCTTAAGTTTGCATTTAGGTCACTTTTAAGGGATAAAGAAAACTTTAGTCCTTTATCTTTGTCTCGTATTAATTTTGGTCCTCTAACTTTATCAATATTCGATTTAGTACTTTATCTTTCAATTTGGCGTAAATCTGGTCCTTTAGCCTATTTTATGACTATTTTACCCTTCCAAAGTAAATAGCTTAATAATCCATTTTCATGCTCTTAAAAAGGCCCGACATGCTTGCGAAATAAATTAAGACCCCATAAATTCATACCTTGCTTTGACCGCTCTGTTTCTGAGTATCTGGAGTCCTCGATTTTACGGATTTCTTCCAACCACACTACCGCAGCAGATGGTTAGCAGGAACTTGGCTCCTTCAATAACAAAACAGCACAACCTTATTTCATTTGCTACCTTAGGGCGTAAAAGGGACTCCAATACAGGGACTTAATAAAATTTTGGATAAACAAGCTGAATAGAAGCGTAATTTTTATTGAAGAAATATAGGAAATATTACATAGATACTATTTCTCCATTAGAGGAGACAACTGTTTAGCCTCTCATAGGATAGAGGACTAGACTCGTTGGGGAAACCCCCATAAACTTAAAGATTAAAATACTAGAAAGATTGAAAACACTTAGAATTATAATGCTTTGAAGAGTAGGACAAGTTTTTCTAATGATCCTCCTCTGCTTCACAGCATCTCTATTTATAGGCATCCGCGGACTTCAAACTCGGACTCCACTTGATTTTATGATGACGTCATTGCTTCCTTCATCATCTTGTCTTTTTTGAATGACGTCACTGCATTCGTCATTGCCTCGTTCTTTCCAACTATCGGTCATTATGGTTTGTTGGCCATGTGACTTCCAACTGTCTTTCCTGTTTTGCTGACTGTTGGCTTTTGTTTTTTTCTACTGACAGTCTTATCCTTTCGATTTTTTACATTGTTTAACTTTTACTTCTCTTGGTAAATTTTTTTCTCTTTTCCTTGTCTTGGTGCGGTTCGGTTTTATTTTTTGTGACCCGAATTTTTGTCCCGAATAGGGACTTTTCTTGTTTTCACAGCAAGGGCACAGATGTTATGCCATTGCCCAACATGCAACATATTGCACGTATTTATTCTTGTGGCTTCGATTGTTGGCAGCTTATTTTCCAAGATTAACATCCTCTGTTTCTCGAATAAGCTTTCAGCGAACTCAGTGCTTTTTCCTGTCATGGAATTTAACCGAAATGATCCATTCACTTTGTTTGAGAAGATTTTGAATGGATACTTGACTTTGTCCATCTCCATGAGACAGACCCATAATCCCCAAGCTCTCCTGGTAGAGATACTGTCTTCACTAATAGCCGATACCAAGGGAGCTTCTCTTGAGGCAGCTTTGATCTTGTTGGAAGCCACCATGTCTGGTCTTTACAGCTTCATGAAATGGAATGTTGGATGAGACCCCTTTCCTGCAGTTTCTGGAGCTACTGAAATGAATTTTATCTCCAGAACGTCGCCTCCCTTTAAATGGGGGTTGTTTTGCCATGAATCAAAGACCGCCCAACTAATCCACTCTGGAAGTTTTGAGATTTCCAAAAAACTCGGTGACATAGTATAAACTTAAGCAAGAGCTCCAAAATTATACCATTCTTTGACATCTTCTGGTTTAGACCCCTCTAACATCTAGACTCTGTTATATTTTCCGGACGTTTCGATAATGGTCTTGCCTGGGTTCACACTTTTAGGGAAAATTAATTTTTCCCACATACGCTGATATTCCTACCAAGCAGAAGAAGATATCAATTCGTTAGTATTAGCCTTAGAGGTGTCTGTCATTGGCCTAAGACTAATCTCACCCTCTTTAACCCTAGAGGTGCTGGGTTGACTTGAACCTACAGGAGTTTGCACTTCCTGTGATTCAATTGTTGCCATTTCACCAGAGTCTAGTGATGTCCTTGAACAATCATTACTTGAATCCGACGCTACAGGTGTAGAGCCATGTACTCTAAAGGTATGTTTCGGGTCATGCTCCCTCAATTCGTGAGTCATCCCCGAAGGTGACGCCTTCCGAATTGGTTCTCGTAGGTCGTTCCATAGCGAGGTGGATGCTAATAAGGAACTCCTTATTGCAACAAGGACAGTGTCTAGATCGGCTCTCTGAATTTGTCTGGCAACTTGGGCATTAACCGCTAGCTGTCTGAACTTTCTGTCAAGCTCCTCGAGGTTTTCCTGGTTTAGTATAACGCCATAAGGATGTAAAGGCTAGAGCATTGTCCTCGCCCAAGGTGTATTCTCTAGCACACTTTTAGGATTTCTCCCTGGATTCTTTTTTAGCCTGGTTCCTACGGACGTTGGGGTGGTATTAGTGTGGAAATCTACACTTTCTCTCATTGGTTGATCCTGTGGAGGATCATTAGAACAGGTGCTTCCCTCCGGCGGTGGTAGTGCTGGAGTGGTCTCATTTGTTTGGATATTGACTAAATCTACGATCCCGAGTTGGGAAAAGGATTCCACCAATTCTTATAGATCTGATAGATCTGCTCTTGTTACCTCTATTATTTTATGGATCTGATAGATGCGGATAATCAGATCTTCTCTGGATTTTGGCTTTGGAATCTCCGTGGCCTTCCCCTTCTGCTGTAGAAGAGGTACTGTTCCAAGAGCGTCCCTACTTCGCTCCTATCTTGATCTAGATGTCTTAGGACTCTCCCTCTGGTTTCTCTTCAAATCTGTAATTTCTGTCCTCTGATCTATAAGGCTCTTGTGTAGATCAAGAAGGATCTTAAGGACCTCGTCCACCTTTTCGCTTAAAGATTCTATTTTCATAGGTATATGTGTTAACCTATGTCCATAGTCTTGAACTGTCTTTTGTATCTCCCTTAGATCTTAGGAGATCTTCGATGTATCCGGCTCGAGTTCTTTCCAATCAGTCATAATTTTTTGAACTGAAATTAATTAGGAATTTACTTGTTCTGTTTCTCCTGGCTGTGATTCTACTATGGATTTCAGTGAAGTGTAGACGTCTCACTGCATTTCTTGGTAGTACTTGTCGAGCTTCAAAATTTCTCAGCCACTCTTGTTTTTGTTCCGGCGTGAGAAGTTTTGAATCAATCCTCTTGGAACCGTTGTCACACTTGTCAAGAATTTTCATGAGAAATTATCTTCTTTGTATTTCTAGAATCTGAAAATATTCCCTATTTTCAGAGTAACTCAAACTTTCATTCGGTTCTATTTTCTCTTGAAGACTCTTCTCCATTAGTGGATAATAATATCAAAATGTAATATAATCATATATTTCTTTAATAAACCTAGGCTCTAATAGAAAAATGAAATTTTGGTGTAAATGGACTAAAATAGCTCTTTTAAAACTGTTCGAGGGTAAAATTGTCTGAAAATTCATCTGTGGTCCTAATTTAAGCCATTTTGAAATTTACAGGATTAAATTGAAAATGCGCAAACTTAAAGGACTAAAATTTACATATGAAAACTTAAAGGACCAACTTGATCTTTCTCCCCACTTTTAATACATTAAGTTCATTTGTTCACTTAGCACCCCTCGACTTTAGTATTTGTCTTAGTTTGCTCTCTGTAGTCATTTTTTGTTAAAATATGACCAGTTTTTGACTTTTTAGAGTGTAAAATGGTTAATTTAAATTTATTTTTCTCAATTTAATCTCTTAAGGTTGTAAATTATTAAATTAGTCCTTTATTAGTTAAAACTTTGAACTCTTGTGAATATTATAGTAACATATTGCTTAACTTAAATCAATAGTCTCTTTTTCTTTCATTTTCATAAGTTTCCAAAAAAGGGTTCATTACATTTTGCCATACGAACTAAAACTGTTTTTACACTTTGGCACCTAAACTTGTTTTTGTATCAACTCTCATCTCAACTTTACAAAATTTTATATTTTACCATTTATAACTGTTTTTCAACCAAGTGTCTTTTTTAAAAAAACATCACATGCAGTTGCACGCGTGATGTCTAAGGGTTATATGATGTGATATTCTCACATATGCACAGCATGTAATATTTTTCCAGCAGAAAAATCAACAAAAAGATGATCCTATATGGCAAACTGTTTTCACAGAGATGAAATGATAAGTTGATGTTCCTCTAAAGTTATTGAGCCAAGCCCACAAGCTAGACATGCTAGTCTAACCGGTTATGAGCCCAATTGGCTCATCAACAAGACGGATAAGGGCCCACCAGCAAGATGAATGAAGCCCACTAGTAAGACGGATAAAGCCCATCAGCAGGGCGGTAAAACCCACATGCTTACCAACACCTTTACTAAACTGGCAAGTCCAAGAAATAAGCTCATTTCAGCTAGACACATCATCATACAGCTGGGAGGACACATCATATAGCTTGTCAACACATATGTACATATCACCCTAAAATATCTATAGGTGGTTCCAAGTAGATCGGTGGCAAATGAGCTGGAAAATCTATAAATAACCAACTCTCAGATTTTTAGGGAAATTTTGCAAGGATCAGTCCAACTCACATATCTCAGTTAATATTTATCCAAATCACCAATGGTTTATTTTGGATGATAGCCAACTCAAATAGCTTTCTAATGGCATATGGAACTCAGTAATTGACCCTTATCTAACTCTATACAAGTATATAAATAGAGGTCTTGTGCAGGTTTCTGATAACATCATTCTCATTCTCAAACTCTTGTTTTCTTTCATTGTTCCCTCTAGATTTTTATGCTGTTCTAAACTTACAATCTGCACTTCCTACAAATCATCATCATTCCTAATCATATCCACCATTTCTCATTTTAATTGAAGTTTCCCTTTTATTTCTTCTTTAATCTGTTACTGACTTAAGCATCGGAGTGCTAACCCATATTTTGCAAAGTTATTCCTTTGATAATCTTAGGATTTTCTTGAAGATCCTTCGACCCTTGTGGTATGACCAAATTTCTAGTATGCATCTTGGCATCGTCTGTGGGAATCACTTGAGCTTTGGCATGAGAAATGGCAAATTCCAACAATGGAGGTGACCACGGATCTTATGAGGGAGACTATTCTCTCCCTACTGTTTCTAGACCAACTATTCCTCCTACAGACCCGACTTTAGGAGATGCTAGCGCTCCCGACCTAGATCCAACACCAAGAGCTAACACTCCAACTCCTGACCAAGCAGCTGGATTTGTTGTTCTAAACCCACTCTTCTATGAACAGCTTCGACAATTCATCAAGGAAACCACCAACTCAACTCTCTTAGTTCTCAAGCTAGCAAAGCAGGGTCTTCTTCCTAGTTGGAGAGAGGAGGAACGCCAGGAAAGTAGATTCTTGTTGGACTCCAGCAGGATCGATCCACCCCTACTAATTTTGCAGTCCAAAGAAGTAGTTGGACACCAGCCCCCTGGCATTTAGCAATCCCTAAGGAAGGAGATGGTGGAACTTCGTCAGTAGGTGACCAAGGAAACCATGCCTGCTGAGCGGGGCATTCCTTTCGGTGAACACAATATAGCTAAAGAACTTCCTTCTCACTTCCCCACTTACCTATTTATGATGGTACCACCAGTACAACTGAACATATTCGTAAATGCAGCTTTATTGCACAGGTACACTGATGGTATCACGTGTTGTGTTTTCCTTACTACTTTAACAAATTCTATCCAACAGTGGTTCAACCAGCTTCCCGCTGAATCAATTAGATCTTTTCCAGAGTTTAGTTCCCTCTTTCAACACCAGTTTGCTAGCAACAAGAAATACAGGAAGTCAGCTATTAGCCTTTTTGGGATCAAGTAGGAGGACATGGAAACCTTGAGGTCCTATGTGCAACATTTTAACACAACTATACTAGATGTCCCCACAACCCACCAGGAGGTGCTTGTCAGTGCATTTACCCAGGGACTCCATGGAGGACCTTTATTTGAATCTTTGGCTAAGAAGCCGGCTACAGATGTTTTAGATGTTCTAGCTCGAGTAGAAAAATATATGAATATGGACGATGCTTGGCTGGTAAAGAATAATGGACGTGACATGAGGAAAGAAGGTGAGTCACAATCTACCCGCAGGCCAAATCACAAGAACGTTTCAATCCCGTGAACCCAAACAATGACCATGAGACACCTCTCATAACTAGCCTAACGAGGATACTCATGGCAATTGATTGGCTCCTTGCTCTGCAATGGCCTAAGGGCTCCAAGGAAAGCCCTCAACTCTCAAAAGCTAAGTATTTCTGCAAGTACCATAGAGAATATAGACATGACACCAATCGTTGCCGCCAGTTAAGATAAGAAATGGAAAGACTCATCCAAGTTGGCTATCTTAAAGGCTATGTGGATAAAGAGAAAAAGCGTGGACAGAAAGAAGAACTTTTCTGTCATCATAACTTCTGCAGAACTAAACAGCACGACGAGGATTCTTGCAAGAACAAAGGAAAGAGGCTTAAGATAGAGGAACAAGAGAATGTCCCCGCTAAAGGGATAATTCATATAAAAGCAAGAGAACCCACAGATGGGGACTCAAGACCAGTTAGACTTGCCTACGCCAAGGCTGCTAGAACTGTCATGGAAATAGACGGCAAGGCACTAGCAGGAGAACCAATAACCATTTCGATCCTACTAACGCCCAAGGTGTACACTTGCTTCATAATGATGCACTTGTTATTTCTGCCACATTGGCTAATTATACTGTTCAACATATCTTGATTCAGGTAGCTCTGCGGATGTACTATTCTACAAAGTATATTAGTAGATGGAGTTAGGGGACATCCCACTAGAGCCGATGGATACATTATTATATGGTTTTGCAGGAGAGGTTTCTACACATATTGGGGCAAATTTCACTTACCCTATCTTTGGGCCCACCAAAAGAACTAGGATAGTTCACTTTCTAGTTGTGGATATGCCATCAGCATACAACGTGATCTTATGACAACCTGCCCTGAGTACTTTCTAGACTGTTATCTTTACATACCATATGGAGTTGAAATTTCCCGTTCGAGACAAAGTAGGAGAGGTCACAGGAAGTCAATACACAATGTAAAAGTGTTATGAGGAGGCAATAATGAGTAGCAGCAGCAATATGGAAGTGGACCCTCCTAGCAAGGAAAGCAGCATGGATGTTACCCAGCAAGATAGTCAAAAGGGTGCCATCCCTGCTCGTGTCCAACCGGCGGAAGAGTTACTAAGCATCCAGCTGGTACCTGGAGAGCCGGATAGAATTTCCAGGATTGGTTCCCAACTGAGTCCTACACTAACAGGACAATTAACCGTTTTCTTAGAGCAGAATGTTGACGTCTTTGCTTGGACAGCTAACTTTGTACGGATTAATCCCAGCATAGCAGTGCATAGTCTGAATATAGATCCGGATTTCCCCCCTGTAAAGCAGAAGAAGAGGCATTGTGGGCCTGAGAAAGATAAAATCATATAAGAAAATGTAAGTAAGTTGTTATCAGTAAGGTATATAAAGGAGATCCAGTTTCCAGAATGGTTATCCAACGTGATGCTAGTACCCAAATCAGGTAACAAGTGACGTATGTGCGTTGACTTTCGTGACGTTAACAAAGTATGCCCCAACATTTCTATCATTTACCTCATATAGACCAGTTGGTGGATTCCACCTCTGGCTATAAATTATTGAGTTTAATTGATTCTTCACAGGGTATCACCAAATAATGCTGAATCCCGATGACATTAGATACATTAAGAAAATATCACATGAAACTCAATCCGGCCAAGTGCATCTTTGGAGTAAAAAGTGGCAAGTTCTTAGGATATATGGTTATGGAGAAGGGGATAAAAGTTAATCCCGAGAAAATTCGAGCTATCTAAGAGATGAAACCTCCTGCTAATCTCAATGAAGTGTAGCGGGGCGCATAAAAACTTTTAGCAAATTCATATCCCAATCAGCAGAACTCAGTTTACCATTCTTCAAGGCCTTGACGAAGACCAAGAACTTTGTTTGGGATGAAAAGTGCCACCAGGCATTCCACGAGCGAAACTACCCTTACTCACCAAGCCCACATTAGGCAAGCTCTTATACCTCTACTTAGCAGTACGCAGTTAGCTGTGTGCTCATCAAAGAAGAAGAAGGATGGCTAAAATCTATCTACTATGTGAGCAAGATTGCATAGGGTCGAACAACAGTACCCTGAAGTAGAGAAACTAGCTTTCACTTTAATTATAACAGCACGCAAATTACGACCTTATCTTTTATCACGTCCAATTTGTGTGCACAGTAATGCCCCACTACAAGCTACCTTAGGTAAAGCAAAAATCTCAGGAAGAATGATCAAGTAGGCCGTTGAGTTCAATGAATATGATATTTCTTACCAACCTAGATCGACAATAAAAGCCCAAGCCTTGGTCGAGTTCGTGAATGAGACCATTCTTATTGAGGAGGATGAAGATAACTGGTTGTTACATGTAGATGACTCCTCCACCCTTGCTGGCAGCGAAGCTAAAGTGGTGCTCACTAGCCCGGAGGGATTGAGTTAGAATATGCTTACGAAACTTCAAGGCCTCAAATAATGATGCCAAATATGAAGCCCTCAATGCAGGTATCAAGATGACTTTGGACGCAGGAGCTAAACACTTAATCGCCTACTCCGATTCCCAGTTAGTGACTAATCAAGTCGAAGACAAGTATGAAGTTAAAGAAGAAAGGATGAAGGGATACCAATAGGAGATAGATGAACTAACCAATCGGCTGAAACCAAAACCCTCGAACGAAAATACCAAAGCTGATTATCTAGCTCGATTAGCCAACTCCTTAGTTGATTGTAGTATTCGCACCATCACTGTAAGAACCCTCATCAAAAACTCTCCTAAAACTAACATAGCTATATTGCAGATGGAGACAGATTAGAGGAACCACTCCTGGGCTACCTCACAAAAGGTATCCTTCCGACTGATGAAATAGAAGCAGCCCGCTTAAAGAGCAAGGCAACCAGGTTTGCTTTACTTGATGGTATCTTATATAAGCATAGTTTTTCTCAACCTTATCTATGATGTTTGTCAATGGAGGAGGGGAGAAATGCATTGTAGGAAATACGTGAAGGCACTTGTGGATCCCATGTAGGTAGTATGAATTTGGCCGAAAAAACTTTGTGAGTAGGGTATTTTTGGCCAACCCTCAAGAACCATGTCTTAAATTGGGCAAAAGGATGTGAGCAATGCCAAAAGCATGCCCCACTCATTCATGTTCCAGCAGGACCCATCAGAACCATATCAACACCCTGTTCGTTCTCTTAGTGGGGGATAGACATAGTTGGACTTCCCAACTGCAGTAGGATAGTGTAATTTCCTTTTTATGATGGTAGATTATTTCAGCAAGTAGGTGGAGGCGGAGCCTTTAGCCCAGATCACTAGAAATGAAGTCATAAAATTCTTGAAGAAAAATATCATGTGTAGGTATGATTTACCTCGTGTTATTATTTCTGACAACAATCGTCAATTTCAGGGTTGGAAGATTCAAGATTGGTGTGCCGAGCAAGTCGAGGTCACTAACAGAATATTGGTTCAAGAGATCAAAGCAAAGTTGTCACAAGTGGTTCAACCAAACAAGTCTATAAATAGAGGTCTTGCGTAGGCTTTTGGTAACATTATTCTCATTGTAAAACTCTTGGTTTCTTGCATTGTTCACTCTCGGTTTTTAAGCTGTTCTAAGCTTATAATCTGCACTATGCACGAATATTTATCATTCCTAATCATATCTCACCATTATTCTCATTTTAATTGAAATTTTCTTTTTATTTCTTCTTTAATCCGTATGGATTTAAGCATCAGAGTGTTAACCTCTTTTTGCAACGCTATTCCTTCAATAATCTTAGAATTTCCTTGAAAATCCTTCAACTATTGTGATGTGGCCAAATTTCTAGTAGGCATCAATTATTATTATATAATACAACATATTTAAACTAAAATATTTTTTTCTCTTATATGTCAAAAAGGGGTAAAATAAACTTTTAAAGAAATAAAATATTATAAAAAATTATCAACAAAAAATGCGTACTATGCAATTTGTCGTTCACTATGCCTGTTTTAACATTTTCAAGATAAAACAGGGCAAAAATATAGTTTAGCCTTTTTTTTTTTTTTTAAAACTCGGAATTTTTTTTTGATAAATTGTATAAAACCTTTTATGTTTTAGAAAATTCAGTTCAAAACCTCATGTATTAAAAAAATAGGCAAAATATTTTCTGCATTTTTCGAAATAATTCACATGCTCTCATCAGTTAGTTATCCTTAACAATGTTAAAATTTTTAATGAGTTCCCCATTATACTTCTGTTTTAATAACCATTGACCTTCAATTGTTAAAAAAAAAACGGTATAGATTTTAAATAATTTAATATATATTGCATTTATGTATATTTACACAGATAGCTCCTTTTGTGGGCGACATGCTCACTCTGAGAGAAGACCAGTTTGGGCAATCTCACTCCTATGCATGTTTGTTTATATTTTTATTTTTAATATTTAATTTTAAAATTTTAAAATAATAATTAAAGTAAAAAAGTATTTTTTTTTACATATTCTCACTGAAAATATGATGTTAATATAAAATAATTTTACGCAAAAAGCTATATAAAGTTGAAATTGTGCAATTGTTACTAAAAATTGAAATAAAAAATTTGAAAGAAAGGAAAAGAAAATTATATATTTAAAACAAGAAATAAAGAGATAAAAAAGAAATAATATTTTCCTTTGTGTTCTTAATTTTCCGCAATTGGGTTTCTGGGAAGTGTACATTTCTTCTCTCTAGGGTTTTTCCCCTCTCTCTTCCATCATAACAAAATTGATCTTTCACTTCCAAGCACTTTGACAAGCGAGGACTGCCGGAGACCCACTTCTGTTCCGGCGGCCCGTCGCTGCCCAACTCCATCATTTTCCCACCACCCACGCGCCCGCACGCGCGTCTTTAGACTGCAACACAAACCCCCTGTTTCAACCAATCTGCTCAATTTCTCTCCGTCCGTTACCGTTGCCGGCGACCAGCGCCGACATTGGAGTCCCCTCACTCCCACGACTCTTTTCCGACCATCCCCCGGCTTTCTCTACCGGTCTTCGGCAGGACTGCAATGTCTCCACTTTTTTGCTCCTTTTCCCTTTCTACATTGGACACTTCGACTGAGGCCAGTGGGGGTTAGATTCTTTGATCCACTTGCTGAACTTCTTGTTTCTGGAATGATCTTAAGAGCTGGAGTTGGAAGTGGTTACCAAAGGTAGACTGTTGTTATGTATATGCTTTTCTACTAGAGCTATTACCTATGCAGGTTGTCTCTTTGTATAAATGAATTAAACAAAGCATAAGTTGATAGAAACCGAGATATGTTCTTATCCTCTGGTGATTTTCTAAAGTCTTTCTTTCTTTTGAGCAAAGGAACTTTGTTGTCAATCAAATAGTTTAAGAACTCTACAGATTTTGACATTTGTCTTGTTCCATGTTGACATATGTTTGAATTAATATCTTGGAATTGGTGGATGTTGTTGTTCCGTCGCAACACCTGCAACCTTATAAATACACAATAGTGGGGGTTGAGGGTGTCGAGGCAAATAAATTTCAGATTCCTTGAACGATTAGTCCATTTTTTTAAAATTTTAGGTTAGTCGGTGGCTCTTCCACTCTATTTTCTTGAGCTCCTCAATTGCTTAAAACTTAGCACCTCATACCCTTCACTCATTCTATTATATGACGTGTTGCTGGGTTTGCTCGGTTCTCATGTGTTAATAGGGTTGTAATATGCTTGCCGGGAGGGGGCGAGGGAATTGGTCCAGTAAGGGGATTGCTGTGGCCCTATACTTAGATACCTTGCCGTAAATATGTTCTTTTAGTGTGTATACAAGAATAAGAAGTGCTATTTTAAAAGCTTATATATATTTGTGAGGTTGAATATTGTAATATATAGGATGACATTTCAATCACTATCACTATCAGTCATGCTGGTGCAGTGCCTGAAGAAGAGATTGCCCTGCATTAAGTATTAACTTAAAATTGAACTATGTCCTCTGGAAACTACATCTTGCCCATCTTCAGAATGTGACTGTACCTTGGCTCATATTTCATTTTATCTTGGTTTATTGCGTTGTTTTATTGTTAAATTATATTGAAAATATGGAACAACGCAAAGGTCATTCTAATTCTCCCTTTGAAGATCAATGAACTTCATTTTGTTTGTTTCTTTCTCTGTTGCTTCTTCCCATTCTAAGAACAAGTAAAATGAATTAAATGAAAGGGAAAAACCATGGTTGAGACTGTGCTGAGTAGTTTTATTGTCCAGATAATTATGACGGCCCTTTGCAATAGGTAACAGGGTCACTGACAATAATCACGACGTGGAAATGATTTTTTAACTTGACATCTCTACGTGAACTATAATTTCATCTAGCCTTTGTCTTCAATTGCTAGCATTGTGAGTTTCAGGTCATTGTTTGTTTTATTTTCTTTAGAAAAGCAAGACGTTTTAGTGAGTGATTGATTGGAAATCTAAGTCTGTAACTCTTGATCAGTAATCTGCAAGATACTAGGTGTATTTTCTTTATTAATCTTCTTTATATGGGGGCAGTGCTTGCTAGATGATATATAATTAGTAAGAAAAATATTTGCAATTATTCGTATGTTTCATGATTACTAATTTGACTGTTTCCATGCACTTACCAATGGCCAGTAATGTTAACTTGGAACGCTATATCTCACAGGACTAAAGGCTTTAGTGGAGCGGACCTTCAAGCACTTCTTTCTGGCACACAACTTGAAGCAGTTCATTTGCTCTTGGACAGGGAAGATGGCAGTGGAACTGGAAAGATGCCTATTATCACGGGTGCTCTTCTGGAGTCCATGGCATCCAATGCTAAATGCCTAAGTCATCAGTTTTAGAAGCTGAGAAGCGAATATTGTACGACATTTACATCCAGTTTCTCAATTCAAAGTGGTCTGTCACTGAACAGGTATATCTCTCATCCTCTCTCATTGGTTAACTTTGAATTTTAAAATTTATTGATAGTTTTGTATGTGAATGTGTAGTTTTGGAAGAAGTATAGTAAGTACATCTTAAAGATGAAGCTGTGCTAGCAAATTTAATATTTTATGGATTGGTAAAAAAACCATGATTGTCAATTTTGTTCGATTATTGCTTATTATTTGGTGCGATTATGATAATGTTGGATTTTTTTGTTTTTATTTTACAATGTTAATTTATCGTAAATTGAACTTTTAGTACTTTCTTGGTTATTGAATATGTGCTATACCACCATCCCATCAATAAATACCATACCTAAGTCTGAAGTGTCCATGCATATTACCTCCAAAGTCAACTACAACAGGGCAGTAAGTCAAGCAGAGTGACCCAAGCTGTTTAGACTGAGGCTCGACTTAAACTTATTCGAGACTGCATTTATTATTGTTTCTCTCTTGAATTTAAAAAGTTTTGTGCCAAGAATGAAAGCTATTCTGCACCCTCTATGAATGTTGAACGGAGTAAAATGTGTTAATCCCACAACTTTTTGTTATTAGTCTATGAGCGTGAGTATACACAAACATCCATCAATGGCTGAATAAAGCATAATGTCTGAAGGCTACCAATGTCCATTTTGTTATAGTATGAAGAAAGTGTACATACTTAAGAAAAAACCACAACAGCTTTGAAATCTTTATGCTGTAATATTTGAAGAAAGAAACCCAGGGATATTAATTTGTTTTTTTTTTGTGCTTAGAATGCCATTGTAACGGACATGTCTAATTTTGTAACCTTACCCCCTCTCTTGGAGTATAATCGTAGAAACTTAAGGTTGTTACCAGTCTTGTAATGGAGATTTAGTTTTCAAGAAATGGAACCTCATGTGATATACTGAAGATAATTGGTTTTGTTTTCTGTCGGCTTTAGTAGTTTTATGGTAACTCTCATCAGCAAATCTAACATTAAATTGATATGATATGTTGTGTCAACAGCTAGTCATTGCTGGAGATGGGTACTAAAGATTTGGATTTTGTACAACTGAACCAATTAATAGGAAGAAAAGCTGGTGGGATATCAGTATATCCTTTCTCACCATCAGTTCGAGGGAAGGAGGAGCCCTGCAGCCATATAATTGTTCGAGGCAAAGCTATGTTAGAACGTGTTGAAGATTTATTTACCCAGGTAATTCTAGTATTTTTCTTTGTAATTTAATTACATGCGAATTTCAAACCCAACCATTGTCACTCTTCAAGTTGGTGGAGGGCCATAACATTGTCATCATGATGTTTAAATGAATTTGTGTAAGATTCCTTTGAACTATGTCTAGGTAGGTGGAAAGTGATGATACTTGCAAGCCAATCTTTTTACATAAATAGTTTGTATAGTCTAATGTGACTAAGCTACGACCCAAGGTATAATGGGTCATGGCGTAGTTGAAAAGTGTGTTGGTAGGTTGAAAAGTGTTGATACTTATAAGCCAAAATTTTTACATAAATAGTTTGTGTAGTTTAATGTGACTAAGCCATGATCCAAGGTACCTATTGGAGTTCCTTCTCTCATTCCATGCAATGTACTCGTGTTTATAACTTTATATCTATTTCCGTTCATTTAGTTTGGTGTATTCTTGTGCATCTCTCATGTTTATGTATACCTAATATCTACTTGGGGGAGTACTAGTCACTTTTTATACAGGTACTTGTGTGCATATTTATATTCATTCCTTTTGTTCATGTCCTTTTTAAGCACGGTGCACTTCTCTATATATTAGAAGGTTTAAGAAAGGGGACAAACTGATAAGTTAACACTTATGCTTGTCAGGGCTTGGTCCTCTATGTGTTCTCGTTTTGTACTGTTGCCTTGTTCTAGTTTTGGTCTTATTGAATTGAATGGTAGGTTGTGTTATTCTCTAATGAACCAACTGTCAAAGCTCAATTGCGAAACATGCTTTGGTCCTCAACTGTCCCTTTCCTTATTAAATTTCTTAGAAACCGCTGGAGATTGATTGATTCGGTTGTTGAAATTGTCAACTGTAGGTCAACCATGTTCTTCAAGATGTTCAATTGTCCGACCAGAAGTGTTTTAAGCAGTTTGTTTCTCAAAGCGAGGTAAGAATGGAGGTATATATTGATCTCTGGCAGAACTGAGACTAATTTGCCTTCTTCAACTAAGTCATGTTAATTGTTGATTTCCAGAATCGATTAAGAGGCAGGGACATAGCATTGCAGCTGCAAGGATGGATGTAAAGCTCAATGTTGCTGGTTGGATCTCTGAAAAAATGGGTGGTGTCAGGTTGATTTGTTTGGAGTCTAATTTTCACCTTTGATATTTGGAAAGCATGTTGATGTCTATAATATTATGAGATGCATCACCATCTGTTATATGACCAAGCCTTTGCTGGCCATTTGCTGAATTTTAGAAACTCTACTATAAACCATGATGGGTGTTTTGTTAATCGTTGGAAGTTAGAGTGCATGTGAGTTTTGTTTTGAATTAGCTTTGCTTCTTTTTGATAGATTATATTATTGTTAACATTATACACTAGTATGCACTCTTTCACTTGATTATAGAAACCTGGTGGAGATGAATCCATTATGTTTCTTGGCATCTGTTTATGCATGGATGTAGTGTCCAATCCATTTTAAGACCAACCTCAAGTTCTTTCATGTGCGAAACTTTGAAATGGAGATAGGAAAAAAAACAATTAGTACATCAAATTAATTTTCTTGTGCAGTAATTACAATGAAATAAAAGTATATATTGCTTTACTACTATTTTGTGGGCTTTCCCTTGTGAGATCTTGCCAATTGCAAGCAAAAGGGAGAGGGTGGAAAGCTGAACAATATTACCTGCAATAATTGTGCGCTAAAGAGTCCATTAGAGATTCTAGGTATGCGGGTGTTGGACAGTACCATGCAATGCAATGGTCAAAGTAAATTACTAGTGTCTTGCATTGTGAGTCCTAAAATGATGTTTTCTTGGCCATAGTTTTTCTATATTATAACTCTTTTGAGTGTAGTGTTGAGCAGTCAAGGATTTGTCTTTTAAAGCTTTAGACCACCAAAGGATATGAGTAATTTCTCATAACAGCCCCTTTTATTGTCATATTGTTGTCAAGGAACTGAACACCAAGAAGATTCTTGTACGAGATGTGGAGACAGTTAATAGCTCAGACCATACATTTCATGTGCTGCCATTTTTTGTAGTACGAGATATGGAGACAGTTACTAGCTCAGACCATACAACTCCCGTTCTTGACACCATCCCAATTTTCAAGGACGTGTTCTCTTCCCTTTTTACTTTTCGTTCCCTTGTTTGAGTGGGTTTCTGTGCATAGATTGAGGACAATGCATCATGCATGTGCTTGTTGTGGCGAGAGGTATGTTGTTCTTTGTGGTTGTGATTAGTTTTTGGGAACGTGGTTGGATAGTCGTTGTAGCACGATTCTTGCGAAATTGGTTGTGTTGCTGGAAATCTGAAAGTTGAAATTCGTATTCATGTGTGAAATGTGGATGTGTGGGATGTGAAATTTTTAGTTGGGGGGCTGAAAAGTTTTATTGAACACCAAAACTTGTTAATGAAGTTAGTGTCTTGAGAAAAATATGTGAATTATCTTGTGGTAGCTGCTGAATTTTCAAATTGTCATCTTGTGATATCCCTTAGATTAATAGGAATTTTGGTTTAAGTGGAGATACGTAAGAGAAACGGACGATTGTGGCATATTAAAAAAACCCAAAAAAAAAAATTGTGTAAACTATGTTCCATTGACTCAACAAATTAACAATGTTCAAGAATCAACACAAAAGCCCTTTGTGTGAGCTTTTGGGCCAAAGCACTTCCATTTCAATAGTGCTTCTATATTTATTTTGTTTGAGGGCGTCAAACTTAGTCTGTCATTCTAGAACTTGCTTGTGTAATACATTTTGAGACTACATTCTTGTTAGATTGGTGTATGAAAGTGATAAGGGCACTTAAGAAAAACCCATTGACTTGAACAGAGCCTACCTTGAATTCACCCATAGAAAAACTCATTTGAGCCTTTGCTTTTCTTTTCTTGATTAAACCATGTTATAAGCTTGACTATCCCCTTTTTGGTTATTTTCTGAAGTGATATTGAACCCATTCAAGGGCATGGTGTTGGCTTGGTTGCTTTTAAGTTGACATGGAAGTGAGTTAATGTATTCAAGCTGCATACACGGATGCATCATTAGCCCTAAGGGAAAGGGAAAAAAATGGATTGAAAAAAAACAAAAGAGAAGAAAAGCAATGAAATAGAGAGGAAAAAATAGAAGGAAAAAGAAAAAAAAAGGAGAAAATGGGAAAAAAGAGAAGAAAAATGATGAAACAGAGGAAAAAAAAGGAGAAAAAAGAAAAGATTACAAAAAAGATGGAGGAAAAGGGAAAAAAAAAGGAGAAGAAAAATGGTGAAACGGATGAAAAAAGAAGGAGAAAAAAAAGAAAAAAAAAGGAGGAAAAGATGCTGGAGATGCAATAAACATAAAAATTTCACGAGTTTTGACCGTTCAAAGCACTTGAATTAAGTCGAACGAAAATGAGCTTGGAAGGATAAGCAACTAGGTTGGCATCGTGCCTTTTGAATTCATAAGCCAAAGTTCAACCTATCTTTTACCACACCTTGTCCTAAGCCCCATTACAACCCATCGAAAGACCCTTTGATTCATGCATTAATTTGCATTTCGTTCGTGGTGTAGATTTGATTCACAAGCAAGCCTATGGTAATGGCATTCTATGTATTGACTTGAGTGAAATCCGAATTCTTAAACACCTTATGTTATGAGTGATTACAATGACAACGTTGTGAGAACCCTTGTGAGAGTGTTGAGACTTGTTTCATTTGGTTTTGATGAAGTCAATGGGATACCTGCGTGTTGAATGTTGTGCTACAAGTGCTTGTTCTCGATATTGCTATCTCTTCTTAAACTATTAAGTCATATTAGTGTAGGGGATATACTTGAGTGACATGAAACAAAATTTGAGAATTGCTACTTGGATAATTCTTGTGTTTGGATCAAGACATGCTTGAGGGTAAGAATGGTTTTTGTGTGTGCAATCTGATAAGATATATTTTAATGCTCCTATGCATGCACTTTTTTGAGTGATTGGGAAGGATCTTATTGCATGGATTGTTGATGTTAAGTTACCCCAATTTCATGGGAAGGAGTGTAAGGTAAGTTATAGGGGGCAAATTCAGCTCTTGTGTTATTGTGCTTGGTGGAATTTAATCTAAATTTCAAAGTTCAGAGATAGCATGTCTTATACTTAATGTTGTCTATCATGTGCCTCTTTATTTGTGTTGCTAATAATTATTTCACTAATGGGATCAAGAGAAGTCTTTAGGTTTCACATACTACTTTACTCTTCTTCTTGTCCATATGGGTGTCAGGTTATCAATATTTTTCTCATCCAAAACGCTGAGGGTGGAGTTAATCTTAACTGCTTAAATTAGCTCTCTGCAGAAAGAGTAATTGTAAAAATGTTGAAACTATTGTGGTCGTCTTTATCAATGGAGAAATGTGCTTATGTCATATGTTAAAGAATGATATGTGAAAAACAATTGTGCTATTTCTAAGAGTGCATGTGAAAATCTTTCAATTGACAGCATGGAGAGTTCATGACCTCTGCCATCCGCGTTGGCTTCTGTAACTCATAAACTGAACCTTGAAAATTGATTCAAATCACCTTCATGGCCGAGAGGTCATTGGGTGCGCTGAGCATGGACACGCCCAATTATTTTTAGGGTTAAACGAAAAGCTTTCAGTTTGCCATCAATGCCTTTTGTAAGTACCAATCCACAACAAGTACCTTGCACGTATCATAATAGTTGTTTTATGCTCTTCTTTTGCCAGGAGCAAACATTTGATCTCCATACTCCTGCCGAAGTAGTGGATATTGATATTTTTTTTTTGTGCGGATCTTGCTTTTTTTATTGTTGTTTTTCTTGCTTTCTTTCTTATTTTATATCTTGCTTTCGTTTCGTTTTTATTTTATTTTATTTTTTTGCTGTTGTTTTTTTTTCGTTTTTCATGTGGATCTTGCTTTTTATAATTTCTTCCTATTCACTTAAACTTGTCTCCCAACACATTTTCAGAAATTTATTCTTGTAATTCGAAAGAATAGTAAAGAAGTCAGACAACATACTATTTATAAAATGGTGGCGGCAGGAAAAATGTATGCAGCAAACAAATTAGCAAGAAGAATAATTTCTCATAATTTTAATGCAATAAGGAATTCAATTGCATATTTTAGTGCTCATTCCCCTACTGGAAATTGAATTTGTTCAGCAAAAGGAATCAATTTTGGATCAAAACTAAATTAAACATCACGCATTCAAAACACAAAGATGTGATTTCCACGAATGCAACAAAATTTCACTTGCTGTGTAGTTTTTTTAAATCTGTATCAACTGAGAATGCTGACAAGCAACACAATGCTAACAAAAATGAAATTCAGTGAAAAATTTCAATAACACATATCACAAGCACATGAGAAAGTTAAGATTTGCAGGAAGCTTACTTCAAAAAACCTTTTCCAGGGGGGATTCTTAATGCCTTCGCTATCGCAATTAATGAAAATTTGGTCTCCCATGCGAACCCTTTTATCTATCGGTCCATATACGACCTCTTTCTTAATTGGAAGACTGTGGGAATTAGTCGACATTAATATATGATATCATGTTAGCCTATAGTGCAATGAGTTTCATAGAGAATCTGGGTAAGGAAAAATAAAACAGAATTTCCAATAGATTCATTGCCATTGATCCTTAACTAACTTAATTTCTCTTACACCACCAGTGTTGTTGTGACTCCCAAAGATTATAGTAAATAATCGTAGGATTAATTGGTAAATCCTTATGAAACTTAATGATTAATAAATAAATTATAGGTCATAATTGGAATATAATAAAACTTGAATAAATTAAATTACAGTTCGTTATAAAATTTAGGAGCAGCTTATATTAATCAAGAAATTTAGGAAGGATATAATGGTAATTTTAAAAAAAATCTAATTATATAAATAAAATAATAATAATATTATATATATTAATAAATAATAAATATATATATTAGTTACTAATATGTGTAAATATATATATATATATATATATATATATATTAATTAGAGAGAGAGAGAGTTGAGAGTGTGCTGGTTGGCCACCCCCCCCACCGCATCACTCTCTTCCCCGTTTCTTTTATATACCCACACACACACACACACACAACACGCACAACACAACACCAATTGTAAAAATTGCAATTTTTTGGCGGGAAAAGAAAAAGAAACAGAGATACGAAAATCGTAATTTTAATTTTTATTAATTTATAAAATTATATTATATAATTAGTTCATTTAATAAATGTTGATTATATTGATTGATGTACTATTTAACTGAAATATTTTACCGGTTCGGCTATTTAAAATAGTGTCGAATTAAATATCAAATTGGATATAAAATGATATCGTTAGTTAATTAGATTATTAAATTTATTAGATTTGAATATTACTATAGCTAATTTATACAATTTCATCGTAATTATTAACCAAATACCCAATTCTATGTACTATTGTTTAAGAGGAAAATGAAGTTTTAATGATAAACTAATTTAGGGATATCATTAAAAATAATAATTATAAATATATAAGGGGTTTGATTAAATAAATCCCTATGAATTAAATGATAAAATGTCTAGTTATTAAGAAGAACTAGAACGAAGATTTATATTTGATAGAATCGAAATATTAGAAAATTATTAGAGATTGTACGAATAATGTTTAATATTATATCCAAAAGAAATAATGATAGCCTCGATATATTAATTGTGTGCATTATAATTCATTATAGGATACAGGGTACAGTCAAAGGACCGAACCATTACCTATTGAGTAGATAAAAGCATTGTGAGGTTGAGGTAAGTAAATAATTAGTATTATCTATATATGTTCTATTTATTTATGGTATTACCGTTATATAAATTTGTGGTTCATGCTGACATTGATTTATTTGAAAGTATATGAGTGGTGAATGATTTAATTTAATTGATGATATTGTGTACGTGGAATGAGGAAGTACGTTGAAATATTATGTTTGTTGTTTGATGTGTTGGGAGTGTCTGAAAATGAGAATTCATTGATATATTATTTTACATTACTAGTTGCTTACAAGAATGGTGATATGTGGAAATGAGGGAGTGATGGAAATTAAATATAATTGTGGTGTTAATACCCCTTGATGTGTTGAAAAGCTTGTAAGGCGAAATGAAATAAAAGAGCTATGATGCGATACGAGAAAGAAATAAAATGAAAAGAGCTTTGTTGCGATATGAAAAAAGATGTGATATGAAAAGAGTTATGATGAAAGAGCTATTATGCAAAATAAAAGAGCTATGATGCGAATTGAAAGAGCAATGATGCAAAATGAGATTGATGAGCCCGCTGTTAAGGGGATTCACTTGAACTTATTTAACGGTTAGATTGAGTTGTCGGGAAAAATATTATATCACCTTCTGGTAAGCAAACTAAAAGAAAAGGAGTTTAATTGGTTGTTTTATTGTGAGTTAGCTATGTGGTGCAATGAAGTTGATTATGTTGGAATTGAATTGACTGTTTTCCATGCATGTTGCCTACTTATCTTGTTTGGGCTGTGTTTGATACAAATATATAGATAGGACTGGTTATTTACTTACTGAGTGGTAGACTCACTCCTCTGCTGATATTTCTTTCAGGAGTAGACTTTGAGGTGTCTGTCTGTTGAAAATTAAGTCTACATGCTATACTTAAGCAGGTCGGGCGAGTATGCAATTTTATCCTCTTTGTCAGTTAGAGTAAAAATTATATTTTGTTTGTAAAGAGAGAAAGTAAGCATGGGGATTACTTGTGGTGTTTGATGTGTATACATGATGTTGTGGGTTGATTATGCATGTTATGACGTTGGGATTATATATGCATATTGATTAGATGATTATGTGCATATTTATATATATGGATACAGGGATTACTATAATCATGACGTTTAGGTAAGATATATCCCTAGTAGCGATATGGGGTGCTACATTAGGTGGTATCAGGGCAGGGATTAGATTTCCTAGGATTAGTAGATGAAATGTAATATTATACGTAAGGTGTATATACTAGGAATCTACTCATATGTGTGCATTTCATATAGGATGGAAGCGTCAACGAAAAACGCTGCTGGCCTAACTAAGTCATTAGAGTCTGTGCAGGGTCATAATTCTGCATCAGAATATTAGGGGTTAGAATCCCAAAATAGATATGCCCCACAACCAGAAATAAACACTTTTATGCAACAGTTTCTGGAAATGATGCAGAGGATGGCTCCATCTCCACAACCCCAGCCACAGGATGCAGTTATTGATAAAAAATATGAAATAGTGAGGAGACAGGGGGCGAAGGTATTTGCAGGTACAACTGACCCTGCAGAAGCAGAAGAATGGCTGAAAAACATGGAAAGGGTGTTGGACAAAATTGAGTGTACCTCTGAGCAAAAGTTGAGGTACGGAGTGTCCTCATTGGAGAAAGACGCATTAGATTGGTGGAAAACAATTACAGGGAGCAAGAACCGACCCGCCACTTTGACGTGGAATGACTTTTTGAAAGAATTTACTGATAAATATACTACTAGTCTACCGAAACCATAAGAAAGTTGAATTCCTTGAACTAAAGTAGAATGATTTATCTATTGCTGAGTATGAGCTGCAATTTGTGAGATTGTCAAAATATGCTCCAGAAGAGGTGAGTACCGATGAATTAAGGAGAGATAGATTTGAAAGAGGGTTGAGACTTGAGATTCAGGAGAAAATAGAAATTAAACCTCCGGGTTATGGTGCACTGCCGGAAGCGGCACTAAGGGCAGAAGAGACATCCATTGAAAGGAGTTCTACTGAAGCTAAACGGAAGAAATTGACATATAACCTGAATCCTACAGCGGGACAAAGTGGTGCAGTTTCCTTTAGGGGTTCTGATTCGCAGAGAGGTTGGTTAAGTGGCCGAGGAGTGGGTCAGACTAGCAGGTCTCATTCAGTGTTTTCAAATTGACACCGGGCCTACTTCGCTTGGATTCGCAGGAAGACAAGATCTAGCCAGATCGTTCAGTGGAAGATCTACTCCTTCTTATGCTAATTGTGGTAGGAGACACGCTAGTGAATGTTGGGGAGTCCGGCCAATTGTATGTTGTCGTTGCCATTAACTAGGACACATTGTTAGGGATTGTCCCACATGGAGAGATAATACTAGAGGACCTCAGACTTCGAGGTTGAGCAGTGTAGGGGAAAACTCACAGTGGGCAGGTATGAGCAGAGGACGAGGTAGAGGGAATATTTCCACGACATCTACAGGACAAGGTAGTCAGCCTCAACCACAAACCAAGGTATATCCAATCACGAAAGAACAAGCTCTTGCAGCACCCGAGGTTCTCACTAGTTCCTTCTCCAAGCACCAGCTGGTTAGCTTCGACCTTTGTTTATACCTGAATGGAAATGGGAAAACATTACTATGGATTTTGTCATTGGGTGACCACATACGTTCAAAAGACATGATGCTATTTAGCTAATTGTTGACAGATTGACTAATCTACACATTTCTTTCCAATCCGTTAAAATGATTCTGTGGATAAGCTAGCCAAACTAAATGTTTCAGAGATTGTGAGATTACATGGTATTCCTACCTCTATAGTTCCTGATAGAGATCCTCGATTTACTTCTGACCGCTCTAGGTACAAAATTGCATTTCAGTATAGCGTTTCATCCTCAAACCGATGGACAGTTAGAAAAAATGATTCAGACATTAGAGGATATAATGAGATCCTTCGTAATTTAATTCAGAGAAAACTGGGATGATCATCTACCACTGATGGAATTTGCTTATAATAACAGTTTTCATTTTAGTATTGGTATGGCTCCATATGAAGCTTTGTATGGAAGAAAATGCCGAAATCCGATCTGTTGGGATATTGAGGGATTGAGACAGCTTGAAGGGCCGGAGTTAGTTCAAGAATAATGGACAAGATATAAATAGTTAAAAAGTGTTTGAAGGCAACACAGGATCGACAGAAGAGTTACGTCGATAAGCATCGCAGAGAGATGGAATACGAGATGGGGTAAAGAACTTTTCAAAAAGTAACACCATGGAGAGGAATTTTGAGATTCGGGAAACAGGAAAAGTTGAGTCCGAGATATATTGGGCCATATGAAATTCTGGAGCGAGTTGGACCACTAGCCTTTCGGTTAGCATTACGGATAGAATTGTCACAAATACATGACAGGTTTCATATTTCTATGCTAGGGCTACATCGATCCGATCCTAGTCATATTTTGCATGAACATAGAGATAGAAATATCGGAGGGATTATCATATGTGGAAGAGCCAATGAAAATTCTAAACCGGAGTATAAAGAAATTGAGAAATAAAGAAGTACCTATGGTGAAAATCAAATGGAGTAATTACTCTCCAAGGGAAGCCACTTGGGATGTGGAGTAGAACATGAGAGAAAAATACCCATATTTATTTTCTGAGCCGGTAAGTTAGTTAAATTTCGAGTACGAAATTTTTATTAGAATGGGAGAGTTGTGACTCCCCAAAAATTATAATACATAATTGTAGGATTAATCGGTAAATCCTTATAAAACATAATGATTAGTAAATATATTGTATATCATAATTGGAATATAATAAAATTTAATCGAATTAATTGGAGTTCGTTATAATATTTGGGGGCAACTTATATTAATCAAGAAATTTAGGAAGGATGTAATGGGTATTTTAAAAAAGATCTAATTAAATAAATAAAATAATAATAATATTATATATATTAGTAAATAAAATATATATATTCGTAAGTAATATATATATATATATATATATATATATATGAATTAGAGAGAGAGAGTTGAGAGTGTGCTGGTGGGCACCACCCCCACCGCCTCACTCTCTTCGCCTTTTCTTTTATACACCCACACCCACACAACACTCACAACACAACACCAATTGTGAAAATTGCAATTCTTGGACGGAAAAAGAAAAAGAAACAGAGGTATGAAATTGTAATTTTAATTTTTATTAATTAATATAATAATATTATTTAATTAGTTTATATATTAAATGTTGATTATATTGAGCGATGTACTATTTAATCGAAATATTTTATAAATTTGGCTATTTAAAATAGTGTCGAATTAAATATCAAATTGGATATAAAAATGATATCGTTGGTTAATTAGATTATTAAATTTATTAGATTTGTATATTACTATAGTTCATTTATACAATTTCATCGAAATTATTAACCAAATATGCAATTCTATGTATTATTCTTTAATTAAATTATATAATAGCGAGAAATTAATAGAAAATCTATAAAAATATTCCAAATATTATATTTAAAAAATATTATGTTATTAAAGAGAAAAAATAAAATTTTTAATGATAACCTAATTTAGGGATATTATTAAAAAGACAATTATAAATATATAAGGGGTGTGATTAAATCCCCGTGAATTAAATGATAAACTATAAGTATTTGTATGAGGCCTAGATTATCTAGTTATTAAGAAGAACTAGAAAGAAAATTTATATTTTGATAGAATTGAAATATTAGAGAATTATTAGATATTGTACGAATAATATTTCATATTATATCTACAAAAAATTATGATACTCTCGATATATTAATTGTATGCATTATAATTCATTATAGGATACGGGGTAAAGTCAAAGGACCGAACCATTACCTATTGAGTAGATAAAAGCGTAGTGAAGTTGACGTAAGTAAATAATTAGTATTATCTACATATGTTCCGTTTATTTGTGGTATTACTGTTATATAAATTTGTGGTTCATTCTGACATTGATTTATCTCAAAATATATGGGTGGTGAATGATTTAATTTGATTGACAATATTCTATATGTGGAATGGTGATATATTGTTTTACGTTACTAGTTGCTTACAAGAATGGTGATATGTGGAAATGAGGGAGTGGTGGAAATTGAATATAATTGTGGTTTCAATACCCCTTGATGTGTTGAAAAGCTTGTAAGGCGAACTGAAATCAAAAGAGCTATGATGCGATATGAGAAAGAAATGAAATGAAAAGAGCTTTAATTCGATATGAAAAAAATGTGGTATAAAAAGAGCTATGATGCGAAATGAAAGAGTTATGATGCAAAATGAGATTCATGAGCCGGCTGTCAAGGGGATTCAATTGCACTTATTTAGCGGTGAGATTGAGTTGACGGGAAAAACACGATATGACCTCTGGTAAGCAAATTAAAAGAAAGGGAGTTTATTGGTTATTTTATTACGAGTTAGCTATGTGGTGCGATGAAGCTGATTATGTTGGAATTAAATTGATTGTATTCCATGCATGTTGCCTACTTATCTTGTTTGGGTTGTGTTTGATACATATATATAGATAGGGCTGGTTATTTACTTACTGAGTGGCAGACTCACTCTTGTGCTGACATTTTCTTTTAGCAGTAGATTTTGAGATATCTGCCTGTTGAAGACTAGGTTTGCATGCTATACTCAGGCAGATCGGGCCAGTATACAGTTTTATCCTCTTTGTGAGTTAGAGTACAAATCATATTTTTTTATATAGAGATAACGAAAGCATGGGGATTACTTGTGTTGTTTGATGTGTATATATGTTGTTGTGGGTTGATTATGCATGTAATGATGTTGGAATTACATATGCATATTGGTTAGATGATTATGTGCATATTTATATATATGAATATAGGGATTACTATAAGTATGACGTTTAAGGAAGATATCATCCTAGTAGCGATAAGGGGTGCTACAGTCCCTCTTTCTGACCTCTTAACAAGTTTCCTGCACCCATATGATGAGAAAGTTCATTAATTTCTCCATATACAACAAACAAAAGATATTGGACACACATAGAAAGAAGTACAAACAACTTTTTGATCACCAAATAATCCTTTAAGTTCAATATTGAAAGAGTTCTCATTTCTTTAGAGAACAACAATTCTCATGATTAAAGTATAGGTTGTTTGAGGCAGGATCAACTGCATTACACAACATATGATCATCTGACGTACAAAATATATTCTACACTACTGATATCGAAAAAGAATGCATGTCACATAATGTTGTGATAGTAGACATGAGACGTGCATTACGATTATTAAAAACATGTATGAAGAAATGTACATCAAACAATATTCAGTTTTATTTTTATTAATTAAGTAAAACTTGTGTTCTTACTTGAGAAGAAGCTACTAAGAAGAACTTAAGTATATGAGCTCGGTTAAAAAACCAATATACTATTTAAAAAAATTTAAGAAGAATTTCAAAAGCAACTAAACATGAAATTGGCATGGGTCTTTACAATTAGTCTTAGTAAGCACACACCTAATGTCTATCCACAACTTCATCCTACTAAGATAAAAATGAAAGTTAGCCATTTCATCTTAAGTAAGCATGGCATCCACAAATTACTTCCTTAAGTAGATATCAAAATAAACATTCATGTACAAACTTATTCTCTTAAGACACGCCTGTTGATTGAAAAATTGGATTAGGACAAATCTTGTGTCATCCCAACAAATGCAAGAACTTCCTCGAGTTCGTCAAAATTTGAATTATTGTCATTCTAGGAGTCTATTTTATAGTGTTTTATCATATAGAATTTCGTCCAAAAAAATTAGAAAATACCTTTCTTTCATGCTTTGGACTCTTGTGATCTTCATAGTTGTGTGACGGCCAAAGCATTTATATCCTCGATTTGCAATTTTCTTAGTAAAAATGACACCCTAAAAGGAAATTTTGTAATAAGTGCTACCTACAGCAACAAAAGGAAAATTATCAGATTAGAAGGTTGCACGTAATGTTGTAACTAAGTAAGTTAAAAACTATATCAACAAGTAGAAGTATCCAATAAAGCATGGAGCTTACAGATTGGATATTGAATAGAGTTGTCCGAACAATAAGTAACTTCAATAACCTCAGTTGTAAAGTGTGAAGAGGCAAGAGTTTCCATGTATTCATTAAATAGTTTCTTGTACAACTCATTGTATTCCTCTATAGTTATTTCTTTAGGGTTAGAGAGCTGCATCAAATAGAGGAACCATTAAATTCTAAAGACAAGTAGCTTTAGCAAATAAGTAAAAAAAATAGCACTTCATAGGCTCACCCATATTGGATGGGTCCAATTTGTAAGCTCCCAATCCCAATATCGCTCAACTACTGGCTTAGTCGTCTTCCTTTTCTGTTCTACCATAAGCATTACTAAAGCTTCGCCAAGTGAACTAAAAGGGAAACGCGCTACACCTAAAACATGATCATAAGCTAAATAAGCATGCGGATAGTACCTCAGTTTTCCCATCTTGGTCACCCTTGCTAGCTTCAACAGGATCCTCATCAATCTCAACCTGCCGAACTGCCACTTTTTATGTGACGTCTACAGATTTTTGTAAATAATTGAGAGACTAATTGTTAATTATTAAAAAAATTAAATTTAATTACGAATAAATTATCGGCTAAAATTGAAATATATTAAAATTTGAATGGAGTAAATTGGACCTCATTATAATATTTGGGAGAAAATTTCATTAACTAAAAAATTTGATAGGACGTAATGAGAATTATAAAAAAAAAAATTAAAGAAAAAGGAGAAGCAACACGTGGCCACCCCCCCCACCCCTTTGCTTTTCCCATTTCAATACACACATATATTATATGTATGTCAGTATAAGAAAATAAATTTCATAACACATATTAGTCACACATTACACACACTCGGACAAACCAGGTACGCCTATTCTGATATTAATTATTATTAATTTATATAATTATATTATTTAATTAGTCCATCTATTAAATGTTGTTTATATTAAGCAATGTACTATTTAACCAAAATATTTTTTGAGTTTGGCTATTTAAATTAATATTACATTAAATATCACATTTGATATAAAAATGATATAGGTGGTTAACTAAATTATTAGATTTATTAGATTTAAATATTACTATAGTTAATTTACACAATTCCATATGAATGATTAACCAAATACGTAATTCTATGTATTATTGTTTAATTAAATTATATTCCAGCGAGAAATTGATTGAAAATTCATAGAAATATACCGAAAATCATTTTTAAGAAATATTATGTTATTAAAAACAAAAAATGGAGGTTCTTAATAATAATCTAATTTAGAAATGATATTAAAAATGATAGTTATAAATATATAAGGGGTTTGATTAAATGAATTCTTATGAATTAGTTGATAAATTAAATATATACTTCGTAAGCTTAGAAAGTGTAATTATTTAAAAGAAAATGGAACGGGTGTTTGGACTTTTATGTAAGTGAAATATTAAAAAATTGGTGGGAAATATACGCAAATTATGTAATATTTAATCTATTGTTTATGATACTCTATATATATTGATTATACATATAATATTCCATTAAAAGACGTGACAATAAAATAGAGGGTTGAGCAGTCCTTTATGTTAATTGAAGCAATCCAGGGTTTGAGGTAAGTAAATGATAGGTGTCGAGACCACAAAAAATAATTCCTACAACAACACTTGCGAAAGTGGGAGTAGGGTCGACCTAACAACCCTACTTTTTCATACTATTTCGTCAGCCAAGGTACGACCGTTGGCTAGATCCCGAATTAACAGACAACCCTGGGAACATCCAAAAGATTTAATCTATCAACAACACTAAGAATTAGAAAGGTCTGATTCTAATTAACAAATTCCTACAAAGATAATTCGTTTAAATTAGATCATGTATTCCCCATAACATAACTAACTACTTTGACATAATTAATTATGCTACATTGCTACTAAGCATTGAACTAAACAAATAATTACACGAATTTGTAAAGTTCAATTACCTAAGCAAACCTTCTTGATAATGAAAAATTGGCCACATTACTCATAAATCAGATTTTTGTAATAAAAGCACAGAGAATAACATGAATACTTATTTAATAAGTGTAGAAAGAGCAGATTAGATCTCACAAGAAGTTACGAATCAAGCAATCACCATTTAAAGAATTTAGTCGGGCATGTTAATGAAAGAACACACTATGAAGTGGAATTCCATTAACTCCGGCAACAAATTAAAACTAAAAGAGAGAGTATGAAAGTGAAGTAAACTATTGAATTTAAACTATTTTATTCAATCAAAGTTTGTGCCCTACAAATGGAGAGACCCCCCTATTTATAATAAAGTCTCCTACGAATCCAGACATAGGAGGGAAATAAGTACGTGACTAGTTCTAAAAGTGTTAATAAATGATCAATCACGTATTTAAAGGAGTCCTTACCAAAATTCATCAAATCATTCCTTTTTTTCTCTTGCAAAAATCGCATCTTTCCTTTCTTCATCCATGTTGACGAAATCACTAAGTGTGGGCACGTTTAGTCAATCACGTAAAACTACCTTGAAATCTTCTCTTCCCTTTTTGGTGCCCTCAATATCCGTTTTTGGCTCGATTTTGCCATCTTTATCCCATATCATCCCTTTTAGCTGAACATGCAATAAATTTACACGATTAGGAATATTTGTGGCTCAAAAGGAAGATTAAGTTACTATAAAATCATGACAATTTGTGTCGTTATGAAATATAAAATTGTAATCATGTGCAAAGTAAATGATCTATTTTGTGAAAAAGATAATTCAACGTGTATCGAAATAAGTTTTTACGTAATGACTATTATCAAAACCAATCGTATAAACCTAGTAGACTATTTTCTCTCCTTTTTCTATTCTCTCTAGTGTATACATGGCACAAGTGTTTCCCTCAACACTTACTACGACAATATTTCACCATATGCTTGCCTATACACAACATCTCCACCACTTTGAAATATGTACATACATGGATCAAAAGGTCTTCGATTTTGGTTTTAATGGAGCTTTGGTTTGGGGGTAAGATATAAGGATAACGAGGTTAAATTCTAAGAAACCAATTAGAGCACCAAAAAAGTTTGAGTGAACAATAATTTGAAGGTCTCAAAGTTTACTCATTTACCCTCAAAATTTTTTCGACAATTCCTTGAACTATGCCTTTCTTATTTCTTTTGGAGAGTTCCATACATTTTTTTCTTCTTTTTCTCTTTTTCTTTTTCTTTCATTTTTTTGGTGTCAAGAAAAATGCTTTCTTTTTTTCTCTTTTTGCCATTTGGTTTTTCCCTTTTTTTTTTCTTTTTCTTTTCTTTTCTTTCTTTTCTTTTTCTCCTCTGTAATTTTTTGTGTGATAGGTATAGAACAAGAAAATTGATGTCGGCTCTCACAAAGTAAAGAGGATCACAATTTTGAAACCCCCACACTTATTTTGAAATATCACGAAGATTACAATGGTCATTCCCTATTTTGAGAATTTATTCTTTTGAATGTAAACCCATTTCCCTTAACGCTCTAATAATTTTTGGAAGGGTAAAAATCAAGGAGTATAACAAATGACGGAATATGCTCGTGTATAATGGCTTATATCAACAAAACAAGTAAAAAAGACTCAAATGGGTTCTCTAAAGTTAAAATATAGTGTGGTGGTCAATGAAGGCCGAAAATAGTTTTTAATGCCTTTATCATATCCAAATATTGCACATTTGTGTGGTCTCGATGTGGTTCAAGGCAAGTTCTAAAAAGACAAAGCCATAGAAGTATTTTTCTCTCAAGAAAGAATGAAATTTTACAAGAATATATTAAGCTCAAAGTCTCACGAGGTGTGTTTTAGTCCACTAATCCTATATCAAAAGATTTCTACTCAAGTCATTTTGGAAAAAACAAGTTTTCAACTTTTGAATTATCCTTAAATGTAAAACATGCATTCTTTTGCACATAACGTCATTAAGCTGAGAGTGGTCCAAAATTGAAAGGTTTTCATCATGCCAAAATTTTCACAAAAATTTGTCAAAAAATCTCGCATTTCAAGTCAACTTGAAAAAGAAAAGGAAATTTTTTCACTAAGTTCTTTCCTCAAAAACTTTCATCAAGCATTTCCACCAAGCATATCAAAATTTTCCATCAAGCACAAAAATCCTTCCAGGCACATTCAACATACAAAAGAAAATCATCCACCACCAAGCACATCAACGAACAAGAAAAATATTATCAAGTATAAGCTCAATAACCACATCCCCACACTTAAAATTCACATTGTCCTCAATGTGGACATTGACATGCAACTCAAAGATATATAAAATTAAAATTGAGAGGGTCAAGGAAACGTCCCTGGGTGCATGTCATCAAGTGGTCAAGGCGTTGGTGGATTGTCGTTGCATCTTGCCGGCGGTGGAATGGTGGAAGCATTAGAGAGATTTCTTGGTGGCGGGTGAGAGCAGTTGTGAGAGAGAAGGAATTTGGTCAAAGCAATTGAAAGAGATGAAAACTTGGTCAAGGGTTTTGACCCACTTTCCCCTTTTTATTTTGATTTTGTTGATTTTGTAATTTTTTGATTAATTAAAACAAAAAGATAAATAAATAAAAGTGGGTGCGTGGAAGTGTTTTTTACAGCCTACTTCGTTTCACTAAGCGTGGGCACACTTAAAGGAAACAACAAATTTATTCCTGCGGGGTGAGCTAGACAGATTAGGGTAATCCTTTAGACATGGGCACGTTTAATGAAATCAACAAATCTGTTCGGGTTGGGATTCCAAACAGACTTGAATTCTTTATTAAACGTGGGCATGCTTTGTAAAACATAATAGAAACACTAACATTGAAATGAAATGAAACAAAAAAGAGGAGAAGGGATAGAAATTCATGGGTTGCCTCCCATGTAGCGCCTTTCTTTAATGTCTTTGGCTAGACACTATTGTGCCTCAACTTGAATAAATTGGGCACTTTAAATCCATTTCTTCTTCGTTGTACTGCACCCAGATGTGTGGACCGAGGAAGACTTTGAGGTTCATAAGAGACTTCTTCCTCGAACTTATTTTGTCGTGAAATGCTTTGTTCTCATAAGTTTTCGGACTAGAGCTGAAGTCATCAAATTTAGCTTTTTCTTGCACCAACGGATCAATAAAGTCTTTCTATTTGAATTTGCTGATGCCCAACACCTTGAGGAACTTTGCATAGTGAGGTACTATTTTAATTGTGTTGATCAATGGAATGTTTACCACCACTTTGCTAACAGTTGCAAGTAATTCCTTCTTCTCCCATTCTTCCTTTTCAGCAAATCCTTCCAGTAATGGAAGTTTGACCATCAACACCTTTGATGTTCACTATCGGTTCTTTTGGGCTTGTTGGTCTGCTTTTGAGAAATTTTCATCTTTTGATCTGGTTCGCCTTGCTGGACTTGCGCACGCTTGGTGTCATATTCATTCATGTTTGGTTGCAACTCCTTTCCACTTGGAAGGACAAAAACACTTGCATTTTGTTTAGGATTAACACAGACTGGGAAGGTAATTTACCTTGGGATTCCAATTCACTAACAGATGACGCCAGTTGACTGATTTGAGACTTTAAATTCTGAATGCTCATCTGAGTTTGTTGTTGGGACTGCTAAGTGTTCTGTTGAAATTTTTGAGTATTAGCGACAAGTTCTTTCATCATATCTTCAAGAGACGTACCTGGCTTGGAGTCGAATTGAGGTGGTGGCTAGTTTTGAGATTGCGAAACATAGCTAAGACTGGGGTAATAATGTCCTTCCTGGATTGTACATCTTAAAATGGGAATCATATTCTCTTTGTGGTTTTCCAAAAAGTCCTCCAACAAAATTCGCATGCTCGATGGTTTCTTCTTGAAGCATAGGGCACATTTAATATTTATATTCAATTATTTTACAACTCCAAACGCCAGTCCCGCATCGGTCTGATCGCTAACAAGAATGGGATGTACAACTCTCGTCTCGACCACACTAACCGCCGTAACATCAAGTTCAGATCTTGGCCTGCGCGAAAGTCCCACTCGAGTCTTAACCCGAGCGCATCAAGCCGCAAACTCAAATTCAACTCCAAACCCGACCGCAAAATTCAAACTCATATTCCACCCCGGCCGGCTCTTGAGCTGCCTAGAGCCGGCTCTTGAAGGCCCCCATCATGCTCCCAAGAGATGCTCATTTAGTGCAGACGTCTTCTCAAGCTACTCTCTTGATACCAAGCGCTCCTTATACAAGTATCACATTAATAAAATGTAGGGTCAAAATGGAGTTCCTACCCAAAAATCTTGTGTAAATTGTATAACTGATAGTTTACAAAAATTTAACACCATCATCATATTTAAAAGTATACTTTTAGAGAATAGCATATGTTTGTTTGTATTATTAAATTCAAACTAAATACTATTTAGGAGATCAAAACGACGTACTGTAAATATTTCATAATTTATTAGAATTTTGTGACTATTAAATTATCGACATAGTCGAGTGTGCTATTGTTGCTAGTGCTATTAATCAAGGTTCTAGTCCTAGATAGCTGACTTTTAGTTGTCATAATATATAAATAAATTATTAGCTCTTACTATCTTTTGCTTACTTTGTTTCTTATTGACGAAAGTTTAAAACTAATATATTTTAATTATGGTTGAAATCTTCAGTAATTTTTTTATGTTAAATTTTTATTACGGGTGAATGTTTGTCATATTTATGACTTTTGCCTTATTTTTCAATATAATTTTTTCTATGAAATTTGAATTATTTAGCTTATTATTTGTGAATATATATGCTTATTGAGTATGTAATGACTATTTTAATAGTGATAAACGTACATTTTATGGTTAGTGTTTCTTTTAAATTTTTTATATGTATTGTTATGTAATGGATTGGGTTAAAAAAATGGAGTTCCTACCTTGAAATATCTTTGGTAAATTATGTAATTGAGATAGTTTTGAAATATTTATCTTCATCATCATATTTAAAAAAATATATTTTTATAATCATTTTCATTTTACTTTTAGAGGATAGTATATACTATTTGTACTATTAAAATCAACTGAACTTTATTTAGGAGATCAAAATGACGTACTGTAAGCATTGTAGAACACGTTTGACAATTTATTAAAATTTTGAGTAAATGTATAATTAGTAAATTTATCTATGTGAATCGAGTATGTTTTTGTCGCTAGAGTTATTTATTAAGGTTCTAGCTCTAGATAACTAACTTTCGGTTGTCATAGTATATTTATTATTTTATTAGCTCTTCCTCTCTTTTGGTCGGAAATTTAAAATTGACAGGTATTTAATTAAGGTTGAAATCTTCAATCTTCTCGTTGTTGTTAATTTAGTTATGGTTTGAATATTTGTCATATTTATATCTTTCTGCCTTATTTTTTCATATAATTTTTCGTATGAAATTGGAACTGTTTAGCTTATTATTTGTGAGTATATATGCGTATCGAGTATGTAATATATAATTTAATGGTGATAAATGTGTATTCTATGGTTAGTGTTTCGTTTAAAATTCTTATATGTATGGTTATATAATGTATAAGTTTAAAAATTGAAATTTTATGGTCTATATGCAAGCATCGCATATTAATAAAATGTAGTGTAAAAATAATCGAGTTCCTACCCTAAAATATCTTGGGTAAATTATGTAATTGATTGTTTTAAAAAATTGAACTCCATCATCATACCACAATGACGTGCTGTAAGCATTGTAGAATACGTTTCATTATAATAAATTTAAGATTATTAATCTGTTTATTATTTTATTAAAACACTAGTTTTTGTTGTTTAGATAATAGCACATAATAAATTTTATTTAGGAGATCAAAATGATGTACTGTAAGCATTGTAAAATATATTTTACAACTTATAATTTTGAGTAAATGTATAATTATAATTATCCGCATGATACGGTTACTATTGCTATTTATTAAGAATCTAGCCCAAGATAAACTAACTTTTAGTTGTCATAATATATTTACTATTTTATTAGCTCTCTCTCTCTTTTGATTACTTTGTTAGTTACTGACGAAAGTTTAAAATTAATATATTTTATTAATTTTGATTTATTAAATATTTAATTCATTTTCTTCCCTTTTATTTAACTAAATAAATATAATTTGAAGTATGCACGAATTGGATGCTTCTTGTTAACTAATTATTTATTAAATTTAAGGTGATTTGAATATTTTTGGTTAACAAATACAAAAGGCAATCAGTTATAACTTATTACAATTAAATTTATTTAAAATTTACTATTGTTTCATGCATATGGAAAATTAATGAAAATAGGTAAAGAAAAGCATCAGTTATGATTTGTTATTTAGTCTATTTATCTTTTTTTAATTAAATAAATAAAAATAATTAATAGTTATATTAAATGAGGTAAAAAAAACTTACATTCTACAACTATAATTTAAATCATACATTTTTTTTTATGTTTTAGGTTCACAATGTGGGGTTGAGATAGACTTCGCACTTTAATTATCTTTTATTTTCATGATTTATTGATATACGGCATAAGCATATGACTTTTCACACTTTTAGAGTAAATTTAGAATTATTAATTGATTTATTATTTTATTAAAATACTATATTTTTTAGAGAATAGCACAAATTTATTTGTATTATTGAATTCAAACTAAACTTTATTTAGAAAATCAAAATGATGTACTGTAAGCATTGTACGATATCTTTCATAACTTACTCAAATTTTAAGTAAATGTAGGACTATTAAGTTATCTGCACGAATCAAGTATGCCACTGTTACTAATGCAATTTATTAAGGTTCTAGTTCTAGATAACTAACTTTCGATTGTCATAATATATTTATTATTTTATTATTTTTTACCCTCTTTTGGTTGCTTTGTTCTTTATAGATGAAAATTTAAAATTAATGCATTTTACTAATCTTGAATAATTAAATATTTAATTTATTTTTCTTCCCTTTTATTTAATTACATAAATATAACTTAAAGTATGTACGGATTGGGTGCGTTTTATTAACTAGTTATTTATTATATTTTAGGTGATTTGAAAAATCATTTTTGGCTAACAAATGTATAAGTCAACCAGTTATAACTTATCATAATTAAATTTATTCAAAAATTTGCTATTGTTTCATGCACAGAGAAAATTAATATAAATAGGTTAAGAAAAGTGTCAGTTATGATTTGTTATTTAGTTTATTTATCTTTTCTTTTAATTAAATAAATAAAATAATTAACAATTGTATTAAATGAGGTTAAATATTTAAATTCTACTACTGTATTTTGAATTATACAATTCGTATGTTTTAAATTAACAATATGAGGTTAAAATAGAGTTTGCATTTTAAATTATCTTTTACTTTCATGATTTATTAATATAGTGCATAAGGGTGTAAATGTCTTTACATATTTCTAAAATTAATTTAGACTTATTAATTAGTTTATTATTTTCTTAAAATACTATTTAATTATTTTCCTAAAATAATTGAATATAAATATTAAATGTGCCCTATGCTTCAAGAAGAAACCATCGAGCATGCGAATTTTGTTGGAGGACTTTTTGGAAAACCACAAAGAGAATATGATTCCCATTTTAAGATGTACAATCCAGGAAGGACATTATTACCCCAGTCTTAGCTATGTTTCGCAATCTCAAAACTAGCCACCACCTCAATTCGACTCCAAGCCAGGTACGTCTCTTGAAGATATGATGAAAGAACTTGTCGCTAATACTATTTAATTATGCGGGACTGGCGTTTGGAGTTTTGCTGCCGAACAGGGATTCAGAGATCCTATCTTTACAGTTGCAGTCAAGCGCTCGGGCCAAGACAATGAGATTAAGTTTTGTGGTCGAGCTAGGACTTGGACAGAATTTAAATTTTTAAACCTATCCATTATATAACAATGCACATTTATCACCATTAAAATAGAAATTACATACTCGATAAGTATATATACTCACAAATAATAAGCTAAATAGTTCAAATTTCATAGGAAAATGCATTAACTAACATAAAAAAAATATTGAAAATTTCAACCATAAGTAAAATATATTAATTTTAAACATCCGCCAGTAAAAAATAAAGTAACCAAAAGATAGTAAGAGCTAATAATAAATAAATATATTATGACAACCAAAAGTCAACTATCTAGTGTTAGAACTTTGATAAATAGCACTAGCAACATTAACATACTCGATTAATTCGAATAATTTAACAGTAATACATTTCCACAAAATTCTAGTAAATTATGAAATTTATTCTTCAATGCTTACATTACGTCATTTTGATCTCCTAAAATAATGTTTGGTTTGTATTTAATAATACAAATAAATATATGTTTTTTTCTAAAAGTATATTTTTTAAATATGATGATAGAGTTAAATGTTTTAAAACTATCAATTATATAATTTACCCAAGATATTTTAGAGTAGAAACTCCATTTTAACCCTACATTTATGAATATGTTACACTTGCATAAAAACGATAGAATTTAAATCTTTAAACCTACCCATTATATAACAATACATATAAGAATTTTAAACGAAACACTAACCATACAATGCACGCGTTTATCACCATTAAAATAGAAATAAGATACTCAATTAGCGTATATACTCACAAATAATAAGCCAAATAGTTCAAATTCCATAGAAAAATGCATTAATTAACATAAAAAAGAATATTGAAGATTTCAAGCATATATTATATTAATTCTAAAGTTTCGTCTGTAAAAAACAAAGTAACCATAAGATAGTACGAGCTAATAATATAATAAATATATTATGACAACCAAAAGTCAATCATTCAGTGCTAGAACTTTGATAAATAGAACTAGCAACAATAGCATACTCCATTTTAATTTAATTGTTATACATTTACAGAAAATTAGACTAAATTATGAAATGTATTCTACAATGCTTACACTACGTCATTTTGATCTCCTAAATATGTTCGGTTTGAATTTAATAATACAAATAAATATATGCTTTTCTCTAAAAGAACATTTATTAAATATGATGATGGAGTTGAATTTTTTAAAATTATCAATTCTATAATTTACCCAAGATATTTAGGGTAGGAATTCCATTTTGACCCTACATCTTATTAATATGTAATACTTGCACAAAGACGATAGAATTTAAATTTTTAAACCTATCCATTATACAACAATACATATAAGAATTTTAAACGAAACACAAACCATAAGATGCACGTTTATCACCATTAAAATAGACATAACATACTCGAAAAGCATATATACTTACAAATAATAAGTTAAATAGTTCAAATTTAATAGGGAAAAATATATGAAAAAAATAACACAAAATGGCATAAATATGACAAATATTCAACCATAATTAAAATTAATAACAAAAAAAATATTTACGGTTTTATGAAAGAATAAAAAGATAATGGTATGAGACTAACCTTTGTGCTTAGGTCCCGAAGGAAACATGAACAATAGTTCTAGGTGACAAGACAGGTGTAGGGTTCTACTAATTTCTTTTGACTAGTGCAAGAATCTAATTTAGATTTCTTGAATTTCAATAAGTTAATTGTAGATAACAAGCCACCAATTTAATGAAACATGTACCCTGTGTTATATACTAAATTAGAGATGAGGCCATTTTTTTAGTTAAAACGAACCAAATAAAGTCCAAAACAGTGGTTTTAAAATTGGATCATCGAGGCACTTGACTTAACACACTGGGGGTTGCTTCCAAAGTACCACCTAAAGGTTATGGCGCCTTTTAAACATTCGGTTTAAATAAATGTAAAACTTAAATTGTTGTGCAGAAAGGCTACCAAGAAACATAGAAATGAAGAGTACCACACTTTAAAATAAATTTAAACATAACAAATCTTACCTTGTGATTGTGATTGAGAACATCAATCAGGAATTCAACATCGGCCCTATAGACATACCTCAATGATGCGTGCTCTTTAATGGATCTCAAAAGTTTTAGGAGCTGAACATGAATAGTCAAGCCCTAAGGACACAAATATCAGGAGTTGTCTTAGGACTCCTGTAATTCAATAACAAGCATTTCTTTAACGATTGTAAGTTTAAGATAATTTGAAAAAATGCCACTAAGGGTGTCGCAAACCACGCATGTGCATTAAAAGAATAGAAAATTTAAAAAAGACAGTCATTTTGTATGAATATAAATATAATAAAGGATACTTATGTTAATAACACTTTTTCAACCAAAAATGGTTAATATACAGTATGCAAAGAAGTAATCTAGGACTTCCTTAAATTTCTAACTCCTAGAAGAGTAACACAGCAGCATAAAGAAGCAATCTAGGACTTACTTGAAATTCAAACTCCTAGAAGAGTAACACAGCAGCACAAGTTACTTTCTTACCTATGATTTTTGTGTTGCGCCAGCCTCCTCAATTTTGATTTACTGAACAATATCCAAATTTCTCAAAGGTACAGACAACCATATTTTTTTGTCATGCTTGAGTCACTATGTGAATATAACTATGTTGAAATGACTGAACACATAACAAAAAAACCATTTTCAAGAAGACCCAATATTCTCTCATCCATATTAAGACCAGAAGGCACATGGGATTGATAGAACAACTAGGCATTGAAGATCGGAATGAGTTAGAACTGCAGCACCCGATGTGTTGGATCAGCAGTTGTAACTGAACTCGTCAAACTGAAAAGAACAAGAATTTGAGAAGCACTAAATTCAGTGAGAGGGCTAACTAATAACAGATCTTTGATTTTTCTCCTTTTCCAACACTAGAACTCACACTTCAGTATGATTCTTCTTCATGTTTTTACTTTTATTCTGCTCTCTGCAGATGGCATTTGTGTTTTGGGAGTGGCAACTACAGTTGAACACATGACTTAGTAGAATCAGCCTATAAATTAAGGACATAGCCGGGGTAAAATGAAGATTGCTGAGGGAGGGGAGTGAACCAACGGTTTGCACTTGGACTTGAGTAAATCATCCTTGGAAAAGAACTCAGGAGTTGTCTTAGGACTCCTGTAATTTATACCGAGTAGTTCTTTAACAATTGCAAGTTCAAGATCATCCGAGGAAAATTCCACTTAGGGTGAGGGAGTTGCAGACCACCTGCATGTCAGGAATATTTATGAAAACTAAGACAGTATAAAAAAGAAGCTGGAAACAGTTCCTTTAGGTAAGAAAGCCCATATATGACTAGAAAATTAGAAACTTCTAATGAAACAATTATGGAACTAAACACAGAAATCATTGTTGTGGTATAGTAGCTCATAAAAGTCTGGATGGCTCAAAAAAAATATTCTGTAATAAAATTCCGAGAAAGGTTTAGGATGTGAACTCTATTTTAACACCACATTGTGAACCTAAAATATACCAAAAGTTTTGACTAATATGATGATAGAATTAAGTTTCTGAATTGATCACCTATATAGAAATACATAGAAGAATATTAAACCAAACACTATGTGACCTCATTACATTTATACAAAAAGGTTTAATTTAAAAAAAAAAATCTTTCTCAATGTTATTGGGATAATTTAATTTTTTATTTTTTTTAATTAAATGAAAGAGAAAATAAATAAACTAAGTAATTTATGATGACAACCTATTTTCATTAATCTTGCATGTGTATTAAAAAGAAAGAAATTCTTAAAGAGATGGTCATTTTGAATGAAAATAAATATGTTATAAGATACTTATGTCAATATACATTTTCTCAACCAAAAATGGTTGATATACAGTTTGCAAAAAAGCAATCTAGCCCTTATTTGAAAGTCTCATTTGCAAGATTAACATCATATTCAAATTCCTGGAAGAGTATTGCGGTAGCACGAGGAGCACATCTTACTTTCTTACTTTCTTACTTGTGATTATGCATTCCGCTAGCCTCCTGAATCTTGAACTAGTGAACCATATCCAAATTTCTCGAGGGTACAGACAACCACACTTTTTGCCATGCATGATCAATATTTGATGAGAATGCGTGTAATTGGCCATAACAACTACCGAACAATACTTTATATACTTCTGCTGAGATGAAAAAATCTAATCAACACAGAGAAAGTAATTCATGGGCCAAACAGGAGAAGACTGTAATATCCATACTTAAAAGTAATTGTATAGTACATGCACAAATGACATGCAAAAAAATACCTCTTCTTTCTATCCTTTAAATTTTCTTTCTCTCTAGTTCAAAATTCTTAACCTCCAATTGATCCAAATAGAATAATGTCTGCACATACAACCAAATAAATGTTAAAAGCGTGAAAGTTGCAATCACATCTAAAGCCACAAGGCAATTATTCCGAGTGCTCTCACCTTGTTTTGGAACTTGACATTCAAAGTGATATACATTACTAAAAAAATATATAAAATTATAAGGGCAAAAGAGTAATTGGATATATAGGAGGCACACCATAAGTACATAAAACCTATCACACCATATAATTTCCAACACCCTTATAAATACCAAAAATACTAATTTTTTAATCGAAGACTACTATTCATTGACAAGACCCCTCCTTCTTGATTATTACACATTTTGCGGAAACAATATTTCACCTGGTGTAAAAGTCAGTCGTGGTAAAATCCCGATTTATTCCTTAGCAAAAAAACCTCAACCACATCATTGGCGCCGTCTGTGGGAAAATTTACCTCGAAGTTGAGCATGCAGACCAGGTCCCGAGCTCGTGACGTGCACGATCTAGACGCCATCCAAGAAGCCCAGGCAAACGGAATGGAGCGGAACCCCCCGGGTGAACAGTCAGTTCCTCAGGAGGCGATCCCCCTAACTCACCAGCAGATACCCTTCAATGGGGGAGTCCCCTCGTCCCAGCAGAAATCTCCGGCTGTACCCCCAACTGGAGTACTCCCCCCGGAGGTCCCCCCCAAGAGCCGATGATTCAACTAACGCAGGAGGCTTTGCTAGCCTTGATTCGAGATGCGTCCACGCGAGCTGCGGCTCAAGCCGTGGCCCAATTTGTGGCGCAACAACCAGTGAACCCGCCCCCTCCTTCCCCTCGTAGAAGTCGAGAACTATCCTCGGCTCCCGAGGAGGAGGAGCAGAGGCGAGAGGAAGTAAATTGTCGGATTTCCAGACCCAAAGTTGCACAAACTCAAGATCGGAATCTCCATAGTCGAAAATCTTTCGCCCCCCCACCAACTTGGGGAGCCGAGGATTCCCACTTGCCGTTGGGTGTGGCACCTCCAAGACGGAGCCCATTTGCCTCCAACATTCGGGCAGAGGCGCTCCCAACTGGTCTCAAGGTGTCGAATCTGTCGGAGTATGATGGAACGGGAGACCCACAAGAACACTTAGACAAATTTTACGCCAAGATTGATTGGTACGATCTAAGTGACGCCGCTTACTGCAAGGTCTTCCGCACTACGCTGTCAAAACGCGCATTAGCCTGGTTCAACCAACTGCCCGCTGGAACTATTTCTAGTCTCGAGCAATTGGTTCAACGTTTCTTGCACCACTTCTCCATGAACAAAAAGGTCCCAAAAACGGCGGCATATCTGTTTACTATCCGTCAGAGGGAAGGCGAGACTCTGAGAGATTTCATGCAAAGGTTCGTAGATGCAGTGCATGAGGTTCCTCATGTTAACCAAGAGTTGTTAGCTAGTATTGTCCAATAGAATCTACAACCGGGAAGATTCAAAGAGTCTATAGCAGGCAAGCCCCCTAGCGCTATGGAAGATTTACTCGTGCGCTCCCAAAAATACATCCGGATTGAGGAGTCTAATGCTTTGGATCCTTCCCTTAGCGGCAAAAGGAAGGGTCGAGAAGAAGAAAAAGAGCCGAAAAAGAAAGAGGAACGCAAGCATGTGCCTCCGGCGAGGTTTGCTCACTATACCCCTTTGAATGCTCCCAGGGGGGAGATATTAATGGTGGCGGAACAGCAAGGGTTAATCAGTCAATGGCCGACAAAGATGAAAGATAACCCTAAGAGACTCAAATCCGACAAATATTGTCGTTTTCACCGAGACAGGGGACACACGACGGAGGAATGCCATCACCTGAAGAATGAGATAGAAAAATTGATCCAGCGGGGACACTTAAAGGAGTATGTCAACCACTATGCACAAGGACGCAATTTTGACCGTGGGCCGAATGTGCAAACTCCTCGTGACGATAACTATCCCACCGCAGGAGTCATCCTGTGACCTCAAAACGATCAACAAGCCATGAAGGAGGAGCTCAAAGTTCACGTAGCGAAAAAAAAAATATTTTTTGGCTAGTCACTTGTAATAGGAGAAAACTCGAGTAGTAGCTCGACATATCCTTCTCCCCTTTTGATTTTCCCTAACACTTTGTATTTTGGAGTTTAAGTAATGAAGTTGGTTTTCTTGTAGTAGTCCCAACAAACGAGACGAATTTAGGCGTAGAGATCCTTGAAGTTTCACGAGGACCCTAGAGGCAAAAATCGTCATTGTCATATAGACAAAAGTCGCTATTGCCCCGGGACCCCCTAAACGGAACTTTCATTGAGATCCTCGTCAATAATGTCGCCCCGGAAACTTCACATCCCTTCGAAGTTAGTAAAAGACTGACTCCGGGACATGAAGTATCCTTTGAGGCAACATCCCCTTATCAAATCCTTGAGGCAATGTCCCCACATAAATATGTTAGACTCGCAAAGTTTTGCCCCCCCTTCCGAAGTTGGTAAAAATCTAACTCCAGGGCATGAGCAAAAACATCCCTTGAGGCAACATTCGACGAATATAAGTCGTATGAGAACAAAACAACAACATAGTAAGTGTAGCGACTACATTTACGAATATAGAATACTATCGAGTCACCTCCTAAGATTTTCAACCTAATGGATGATGAAAAAATCACCCCAAGAGGCAACGTCTTCAGAAAAGAAAAAATTACATCGCTTCACTTCCTCCAAAGTCTTGGGGGGCTCCATCACCACTTGTAAGAATTATTTATGGGGAGTCTCTCTTGAAAATGATGTCGAAATTCTCAACACAAATGAAAAAATTTAGCGGATGAGATGAATAAACTCTGAATGACTCCTACTAATAGAAAATGAGAGCAAGTATTGTTAAAAAATATTTGATGGTGTAGTGGTAGGAGTTCCTACTCACCACCCTTTTAACCTGGGTTCAAAACCCAGGTGACGCAAAAATTAGCACCTCCTCACAACACTTGAAAACTCAAGCTAAGCTTGAGGAGGGCTTGAATTACATCGCCTGGTGCGCCGCACTCCACCTGGTGCACCCACTCCCATGTGTTAACTCAATTCAGAAAAATATTTACTCTCGCACAAAATATTCTACCAGAAAGTTCATATTCCGTCCGAGAGTGGGGGGCTGTATGATATACATTACTAAAAAAATATATAAAATTATAAGGGCAAAAGAGTAATTGGATATATAGGAGGCACACCATAAGTACATAAAACCTATCACACCATATAATTTCCAACACCACTATAAATACCAAAAATACTAATTTTTTAATCAAAGACTACTATTCATTGACACGACCCCTCCTTCTTGATTATTACACATTTTGCGGAAACAATATTTCACCTGGTGTAAAAGTCCGTCGTGGTAAAATCCCGATTTATTCCTTAGCAAAAAAACCTCAACCACATCACAAAGCATCAGTGATCACCATCAAACATCAGTGGTCTCTTTATATGTGATTTCAGTCATGGATTCAACATCGGCTCACAAACAGAGTATGCAACATTCTCCTTGTATGACTCCTAAATATTCCGTGGACATACCTCAGTGACTTTAGCCCGAAGATCTGGAGTAAGATCTTCTAGTGTTATTACAATAGAATATTGAAGTGCTATTACAACAGGAAACTCATAAGCATTAAAAGCATGCTCTTTAATTGATCTCAAAAATTTTATGAGCTGAACAGTTGTAGTCAGCCCCTACACACGCAAATATAACAGAAGGAATGAATAAAACTATAAGGTGCCAATTAAAAACGAATGAAAAAAGAAGAAAAAGATTGTTCAGATTAGCATAGCATATGCAGGCATGATAAACAGACTTTCATCGATGCATTGACTGTGCATACTAGCTTATTTCTATATTTTAATGATCAATGAAAAATTTTATAAAAGTTAATCCAAATAACTCAAAGATGTGGAATAGTATACATTCTGACACTACTTTTGTGCACTAGTTTTGTACGGGTAAAAATTTAAGTATAAGAAAAACTTGCAATAGCAGACTACAGAATACAAATGCTTGTTTCCTTCGAGAGGAAAATAGGAAGGAAAGCAAAATTAAAGTATAGGAGAACCCTCCGAAGCCATTTTTCCTATACTAACAAGTTGCAAAAACAGAATCACTCTCTTAATTTGCATTTTTTATGACAAAGAAGATTTTGAACGTGTAAACATAAAAAATCGATATTTCCTCCCTGCCTTTTTCTATAGTATCAAACAAGAAGAAGTATTAGAGAACTACTTCCTTTTAGTTGTACTAAACAAGACCAAGGAATAAGTATTATAAGTCCCCTTGGAAAGCAAACTATCTTCCCCTTTAATCTTCCCCTCATTGATCCAAACACAGAAGTAAATCTTAACTTTCATCAACTTTGAGGCCATATTTAACTAATCTTGTGTGATGGGGAAAACAATAGGTGCAATAGTACTGATATATTCTGCCAGGCGTAATTGTAAAAATAGTCCTGTAAGTAAGGGGGGTGGTGTTTTTGGTCCCGTAACTATAGGACTGGCAATTTTAGTCCCGTAAGTTTCAAAAAGTTCGCAATTTTAGTCCTCCGCACAAATCTGGCCAATTTTTGAACAATTTTACCCTTTTCCAGCTTTAAAATGTGCAGTTTAGTCCAGTTTCAATTATTTTGCATTCTAATGCATATTTTCCACTCATTCTCACCAAGAATGGTATCAGAGCCTAGGTTTATTGAAGAAATATATGTTTATATTACATTTTGATATTATTTATCCACTAATGGAGGAGACTTTTCAAGATAAAATGAAACCGAACGAAAGTTTGAGTTGCTCTGAAAACAGGGAATATTTCCAGATTCTGGAAATACAAAGAAGCGATTTCTCATGGAAATTCTTGACAAGTGTGACAACGGTCCCAAGAGGATTGATCTAAAACTTCTCACGCCAGAAGAAGAACAAGAGTGGCTGAGAAATTTTGAAGTTCGACAAGTACTACCAGGAAATGCAATGAGACGTCTACACTCCACTGAAGTCCATGGTAGAATTCCATCCAGGAGAAATGGAACGGGTAAATTCCTACATAATTTCAATTCTAAAAATTATGACTGATTGGAAAGAACTCGAGCCAGATACATCAAAGATCTCCCAAGATCTGAGGAAGATACAAAAGACGGTTCAAGACTATGGACATAGGTTAATACATATACCTATGAAAATAGAATCTTTAAGCCAAAAGGTGGACGAGATACTTAAGATCCTTCCGGATCTACACAAAGACCTTACAGATCTGAGGATAGAAATTACAGATCTAAAGAAAAATTAGAGAGAGAACCCTGAAACATCTTGATCCAGACAGGAACGAATCAGGGACGCCCTCGGAACAGTACCTCTTCTACACCAGAAAGGGAAGGCCATGGAGATTCCAAAGCCAAAGTCAAGAGAAGATTTGATCATTGCATCTATCAGATCTATAAAATAATGGAGGTAACAAGAGCAGATCTTTCAGATCTACAAGAACTGGCGGAATCCTTTTCCCAACTCGGGTCGTGGATTTAGTCAATATCCAAACAAATGAGATCACTCCAGCACTACCACCGCCGGAAGGAAGTACATGTTCTAATGATCCTCCACAGGATCAACCGATGAGGTAGAGTGCGGATTTCCACACTAATGCCACACCAACATTTGTGGGAACCAGATTAAAGGAAAATCCAGAAAAAAATCCAAAAGAGTGCTGGAGAATACACCTTGGGCAAGGACCATGCTCCAGCACTTACATCCATACGGCGCTATACTAAATTTGGATATTATCGATTTCCGAAATACCAAGAAATTGATAGACGAATGGGTTGCAGCAATCAAGATAGCAGCAACTACCCTAGAGCTCGACAAAGAAAACTTTATAAAGCTTGTGGAGTTGAGCTTGGAGGGATCTGTAAAAATCGGATGGGATAATACCCCAAAAGATACCAAAGCCAGCATCCTTGCCGAAGATTCGAAAGGCGCGATAGCTGACCGGCTAGGAAGGCTCATCAAGATACACTTCATCGGAGATGGATACTTCGAAGGAAGTAGGGCAGAAAAAGCTAGGGAATATGCACAAGCTCTTTTCAGCCTCGAATTAAGAAGTATTTGCGCAGTAGATGAATATATCTATTGGTTCCGCAAGTATTTCTTCCAAAGTGGATTAGCAACAGAAGTAGCTGCTCCAATGTTCTTCGCAAAAATATGCAGTCCATGGAGGGAAATGTTGATCCAATCATACAAAGTACCTGAAGGACAGCTAGATTCAATGGCGCGAAGAATGTCTTTCCTTAAAGACATGTTGAAGGATTGGTGTTATCAAGCATCCATCCAGAAGAACATGAAAAGAAAGAGAGGTAAAATCAAACGAACCCCTCTCTGTTGTGATAACAATGATTTTCCAACTATTATAGGAGAATCAAATGAGCCAAAGAAAAGGAAGAAGCAAAATAGTGACTCCTACACTAGGACTTCCAGAAGAACCTTTTCCCGACGGAGATCATGGTGGTCCAAGTCTAAAGCCAGAAGATACAAATCTGGACAAAGAACAGGACCAACAAGGGCTTCATCCCAAGGATCTAGACGAACAGATGCAAGATCCACCGGAAGAACCCCTACAAGAAGAACTTTCAGACGGGCCCATACCCGAGCCAATGAGAGTTTTAAAGATTGTAATTGCTGGACTTGCGGGCAAAAGGACATATATCTCCCGATTGTCCTCAGAAACGTGGTGAATTAAGAAAATTTGAAGCCACAGATGACATCCTAGATGCAGTTTAATATGGTGACTTGGTACCCATCTACCAATTCGAAGATCTTCCTTTAGACGAAAGCGTCTATGAGGAGGAAATAGAGACTGATTTGGATGGATCTTCAACCGAGTCAAAATAACTACAACGAAGGAGATAGGCTTCAAACCTCCGAAAGCCTATCAGGATTCTTTTCCAGAATGACGGTGTCGAATAAAACCATGGAAAGAATCATGCGGCAAGATTCCAACCTCAGCCCATATGATGGATTTAGGATTGGAGGAATTGGGAAAGTCCTGAACCAGATAGGACTAAACCAAAGGAAGCATCACATAATCTACAAAGTAAGTTCAGGTGAGTTTGCTATACCTATGGAACTTACTGGTAATGTGATGGAAATGCAGTTAATTCCTAATGAAGAAATTCTTGAAGAATTGAGTAAGCTTAGGGAAGAAGTAGCCATTATTATGAAATGGATCCACATAGGAACTATTGAACTAGTAATAAAAGCAACTTTTAAGGAAGGAATTGATTCAGAAATACATTTATCAATAATGGATAGAAGAATTAATAACTTAAGAGATGGTTGTCTTAGAACAATGATAGGTAACTTGTATGCAGGAAAACTGATGTTTGACATTCATCCTAGGATTGCATACAACCTAGCAGACCAACATTTTAGTAGAGTCTTAACCCTTCATCGAGACTTTAAAAGAAAAGATCTAATGAGAGAAGGAAATAGACCGTATCCTATAACTTATAGAATTGCATATGCCCTTTCCAATACACATCATTCAGATTTGTTTCTTAGGAAAGAGTATATCGAGATTCCTAAAATTTTTAAGGAGTTCGCCAAGGTCATGACACCAGATCCTATTAGGATACCTAGAATAGGTGGTGTTGATATCATTATAAAAGATCACTCAGTTTTAGATAAAACATTTAGCTCTAGAACTGATTTCAGTAGTCGAATGTCCTTTTCGGAAGATAGGATTACAGGCTATAAAGGAAAGGAGAAAGAATTATTAAAAGCTTTAACTCCTCAAGAAATTAGGGTAGATAACGTAAAACTTAGATGCCCTGAAGGATGGAAAGAAATACAAGTTATATTTGACATCACTAAGAAAGAGAATTTTTTCCCCTGTGATGACTTATATCATTTGCAACAACCTGTTGTTGGAAGATATGAAGGCATGTTAGAAATAGCAGGCCATGAAATTTTAGTTGCAGGTGTTGCAAGAAGAGAAAATGGGAATATGACTTTGGGGTTAAGTTTCCTCGAAGATCATAAACCATGGGGAAGAAAAGGTAACGGAATGGAATTCAGTCTTGATGGCGTCACCATAAGGATTGAATGACGAGTCCCTTTTCTATATACATATCTGTTGGTATGTTATATGATCAATATAAGACGGAGTATTTTGCAGCTTATATTGATTCAGGATCAGGTATTTGCACGGCAAAACCTGGAGTTTTCCCTAAGGAAGTAAGGGAAACCTTACCCGTCATTGCAGGAAGGGATTTTTCACAAAAAATCCTGATGCTCAATAAGGGAATACGAGAAGCCAAGATCATGACTGGAGGAGCATTCGGATCACCCTGGTTTAGGGTAAAAACACCTCCTATTTACTTTCATGATACAGGAGCCGATATCCTGCTAGGTAACAATTTTATTCAAACATTTGCAAGATATATGCAGGATAATCAAAGGAATCTATTAATCTTTACTACTAACTGTGGTAGTGAGATACAGGTGTTGCGAAGAGAAAAGGCATTTAACAGGATAATGCCAATAAATTTTCGCAGCAAACGTGGTGATTTTGATGCCAGATTAACTCATCCAATAATGCAAGATAAGAGAAAATTTGGTAAGGTCCTTTTGTCTTTCAGGCAGCAGGAACTCATAGACAGCGATAGCTTCTATAAGGAATCCGAGGAGGAAGTTCTGAGCCTTAAAGAAGCACTACAGGAAATGAAATCGCTAGATATTAGCGAAGAAAACAGGCTTTCTCTTGAGAATGTTAAGAGGCTCATCCAGAGGAACCTCAATGAAAATCCTCTAGCTTGGTGGGATAGGAACAAGATCGAAGCTACTCTGAAGGTCAAAGATGAATGCAAATACGAGTATGTTCGATACAAACCCATCCAGATGAACATGGAGGATAAGAAGGATATGCAGATGATAATCAAAGAGCATATCAGTCTTGGACTCATTGAACCTGGAGTCTCTACCTACAGTAGCCCTCGATTTCTGGTAAGAAACCATGGTGAAATAAAGAGAGGTAAACCCAGGTTAGTTATTAACTATCAAGGTATCAATAAGATATGAGAATTTGATGGTTATTACATTCCTAGTAGAGAACACTTAATTGATTGCATTAAAGGAGCAAAAGTGTTTTCTAAATTCGATTGTAAATCTGGGTTTTATCAGATTAAGATGAAGAATGAATCAAAGAAATTTACTGCATTCTCCACACCACAGGGACAATATATCTGGAATGTGCTTCCAATGGGTTTAGCTAATGCACCCCAGATATTTAAAAAAAAAATGGATAATCTTTTCAAAGATTATTTTGAGTTCATGTTTGTCTATATTGACGACATACTAATTGCATCCAAAAATATGAAAGAGCATATTAAACATCTTGAAATAGTTTCTGATGCATGCTATAAAGAAGGTTTAGTACTTTCTGAAAAGAAAGCTACTATTGCAGTCAATAAGATTGAATTTTTAGGAATCCTTATTCACGAAGCAGGAATTGAGTTGCAGGACCATATTGTGGAGAAAATCCGCAATTTCCCAGATGTAATCAAAGACAAGAAGCAATTGCAAAGCTTCTTGGGAGTTGTTAATTTTGCAGGAATCTTCATTAAGGATCTTGCAAGATACAGAAAGGATTTTCGACCACTTTTGAAAGAACAGAGAGTTCAAGGTGGAAATGGGAAGAAATCCACACCAAAAGGGTTCGTGAGCTGAAACAAGTTTGCAATAACCTTCCAAAGCTTGTGATACCGCAAGACGGGGATGAATTGATAGTCTACACGGACGCCAATGATTACAGATGGGCGGCGGTGCTCATGAAGAAGACAACTATAGGGGAAGAACCCTGTAGATATACGGCGGGTTGCTTTCAAAACAACAAGCCAAAGTTTGGCACATAAACGAGAAAGAATTCTTTGCAGTTTGGAAGGCTTTTAAGAAATGGCCTTTATTTTTACTTGCTAAAGAATTTACTTTAAATGTTGATAATACTAATGTTAAGACTTTCTTAAAAAATAAATTAGAATAAAAAATAGAGAATGCTCGTATTATCAGATGGCAAGCTGAATGCCAATATTATTGCTATAATATTGTCGTTATAAAATCTCATGAAAACGTTCTTGCAGATTTTCTAATGAGAGATGGAGGCATCTGAAGCAAACTCCATCATGTTGAGACTCAGGCACCTTGGGGAAAACCTCGAGGAGCTTGACAGAAAGTTCGGACAGCTAGCGGTGAACGCCCAAGTTGCCGGACAAATTCAAAGAGCTGATCTAGATATTGTCCAGGTCGCAATAAGAAGTTCCTTATTAGCATCCACTTCGCTATGGAACGACTTAAGAGAACCAATTCGGAAGGCGTCACCTTTGGGGATGACTCACGAGTTGAAGGAGCATGACCCAAAACATGCCTTTAGAGTACAGGGCTGTAGACCTGTAGCGTCGGATTCAAGTACTGATTGCACAAGGCCATCACCAGACTCTGGTGAAATGGCAACAATGGAATCACAGGAAGTGCAAACTCCTGTAGGTTCAAGTCAACCCAGCACCTCTGGGGTTAAAGAGGGAGAGATTAGCGTTAGTCCAATGACAGACACCTTTAAGGCTAATACTAACGAATTAATATCTTCTTCTGCTTGGCAGGATTATCAGTGTATGTGGGAAAAATTAATTTCCCGCAAAGGAGTCAACCCAGGCAAGACCATTATCGAAACATCTGGAAAATATAATAGAGTTTGGATGTTAGAAGGGTCTAAACCAGAAGATGTCAGAGAATGGTATGATTTCGGAGCTCTTGCTTCAGTTCATACTATGTCACCGAGTTTTCCGGAAATTTCAAAACTTTCAGAGTAGATTAGTGGGGCGGTCTTTGATTCATGGGAAAACAACCCCCACTTGAAGAGAGGCGATGTTCTGGAGATAAAATTTGTTTCAGTAGCTCCAGAAACTGCAGGAAAGGGGTCTCATCCAGCATTCCATTTCATGAAGCTGCAGAGGCTAGATATGGTAGCTTTCAACAAAATCAAAGCTGCCTCAGGAGAAGCTCCCTTGGTATCAGCCATTAATGAAGATAGTATCTCTACCAGGAGAGCTTGGGGACTATGAGTCTGTCTCACAGAGATGGACAAAGTCAAATATCCATTCAAGATTTTCTCAAACAAAATGAATGGATCATTCCTGTTAAATTCCATGACAGAAAAAAGCACGGAGTTTGCTGAAAACTTATTCGAAAAGAAGAGGATGTTAATCTGGGAAAATAAGCTGCCGGCAACCGAAGACACAAGGATGAAGACGTGCAACATGTTGCATGTGGGGCAATGGCATAACCATCTGTGCCCTTGCTGCGAGAAACAAGAAAAGCCCCTGTTCGGAACAAAGATTCGGGTCACGAAAAATAAACCCGAACCGGACCAAGACAAGGGAAAGAGAAAATTTTTTACCAAGAATGGTAAAAGTTAAACGATGTAAAAGGTCGAGAGGATAAGACTGTCGGTAGAAGCCAACAGTCAACAAAACAAAGAAGACAGCTGGAAGTCACATAGCCGACAAACCATAATGACCAATATCTGGAAAGGACGAGGTGATGACGTATGCAATGACGTCATTTGGAAAAGACAAGATGATGACGGAAGCAATGACATCGTCAAAAATTCAAGTTGAAGTCCGAGTTTGAAGTCCGCGGACGCTTATAAATAATGAGGCGATGAAGCAGAAGGGGATCATCAGACAAAACTTCTCCTACTCTTCAAAGCATTATTCTGAGTGTTTTCAATATTTCTAGTATTTTAATCTTTCAGTTTATGGGGGTTTCCCCAACGAGTCTAGTCCTCTATCCTATGAGAGGCTAAAACAATTGTCTCCTCCAATGGAGGAATAATATCTATGTAATATTTCCTATATTTCTTCAATAAAAAGTTAGGCTTCTGTTCAATTTGTTTATCCAAAACTTTATTAAGTCCCAATATTGGGTCCCTTTCATGCCCTAAGGTAGAAAACGAAATAGGGCTGTGTTGTTTGTTGCTGAAGGAGCCAAGTACCTGCGAACCATCTACTGCGGTAGTGTGGTTGGAAGAAGTCCGTAAAACCGAGGATTTGGAATACCCGGGAACAAGGCGGTCGAAAAAAGGTATGAATTTATGAGGGTTTAGTTTATTTCGTAAGCATGTTGGGCCAAACTTGAAGCATGATAGGGGCTAAGGTTCATTTTTCGCTAGAAGGGCAAAATGGTCCTAAAATGGGCTGAAGGACCAAACTTGCCAAAATTCGAAAGATACAGGACCAAAATTGCCACCGCGATAGTTAGGGGACCAAATTTGCCATACCCCTATACATACAGGACGAAAAATGCAATATTGCCTATTCTGCCATAAGAAAATAAGTAAAGCTAGAAGTTCGCATAATTAAGGTGAAGACAACTAGGGTTTGTCTGGCGATACTACTGGACAACATTAGCGGACAAACAAGAGATCGGGAGGTATGCAAGAGAGAGGGAGGTTTGTAAGCAAAAACATACTTTCCCAACCTTTATGTCACTTCTTCCCTCTTCATTTATCTCTTTAGATTGCAATTCACCAGATGGATTAGGCTACAAGACAAGAAGATAATTCTATCATTTCTGCAAAAAGCAAGATGATTACAAAGATGTATTAGAATGGGCTGCCAAAGAGAAATGATAAGCACACAAGATCGAAAGACTAATTTTTATGCCCATCCTCACATACCAAGCAGAAAGAGATCATGTCTTTATAACATGATACCCGAGGAACTGACCGCAAAAGATCGCAGCACATCAAATGTATCCTCTGAGCTAGTTCCTGTCTCCACATGTCGTATAAGAATCTTCTTGGTCTTCACTTCCTCCACTACAACAAGACAATAAGAGGTGTCGTTAGAGGAATTAGTCATGTCCTTTTGGTAGTTTAAAACTTTAGAAGAAAAATCCTTGACTGCTCAACAGTAAGATAGTTACAATATTAAAAATGTATGGCCAAGAAAAGAGAAATTGATTCACAAAGCAAAACAGCAGCAATTTACTTTTTCTGCACAATTGGCAAATATTTAACTTGAAAAGCACATATACGTACAAGTGGTAGTATCTTTAGAACTAACATACCTCTACTCGAAAAAGAATCAATAGCTTTCCAAATTATAATCATCAATACCATAGGTCCAATAGGATCTGCTGCATCAATGCATGGGAGGCTCTTGAATCAGAACCTATAACGGTAGGCGTTCATTTCATGAACGGTGGTGAGACCTATTGAGATCGAAGTATAGCTCATAGACTATCGTAATATAAGCATGTGGCTACCAGTTTTACCAAAATATTTCTTTGCATAAGTAGAAATAATAAATAATTAGTGAAGTATTCGTTTTATCATTTGCCATAAAGGACATTTATCAGACTGGCTGAAACGAGCTTGTGACTGATTGGCATCAAGCCTTTCTGGGATCGTTGTTTTACAATGGCCACTTCAAGCAGCCTCACCTGTGCAAACATTTTTTTGTCAAATAGTGCAACAAATGTGAGTTTTCGGAACCAAAGTGAAAACATAAAGTTGTAACGTAGTAATCAGATGAACAACAAGGGGCAGACGTAAAATGACGGAACATAAGATTGTGAATAAACACATATTACAAACCAACTTTTAATTCACTTCTTTTTTTATAATATACAGGTAGTAATAAAGCTTGCATCCCCAAAATTGCTCCCAAGCAAACAAATAATTATACCTGGATAAATTTATAATGTCATACTAACCGAAAACTATTCTCTATTTCTTTTCTCCCTACTCTTGCCCCCAGCATGGCAGCATATTTAGTTTCCCACTCTCTGGTTTCCCTCACTATGTCTCCTCTCACACCTCAATTTCAAAACTCTTCGGCTTTCAGATATTCACCAAAACAAGGGCCCAGAGTAGCTTCCTAATGCATGGCCATTTCATTTTTCCTCCAGTTTCATCACCCTCCATGTTGAGACAATTCTCTCTCTTCACTCATAGATTCATTTGGAGAAACAATTAGAAGAAAAGGGCATCTGTTAGAGAATTAGGATTCTAAACTTGTGATTGGGAGAAACAGTTCGAGATAGCAGGCATCATCGCAGCTATAAAAAGCAAGGAATGGTGGGAAAAACTTCTACTGGGTGAAATTAAGGCCCCAGCAAGCTGCTGTATGAGTAAGTAAGTGGAGAGGCGAAGGTAGCAGGTGCGGGGTGGACAGGAGGTTTATGGTAAAGTGAGGCAAGTGTTTAGCATACTCAAAGCAACCGCCAAGCGTTCCTGGAGTAAATTTAGAAATGAGGCCTCATTATCTTGAAAAGTAAATTTAGATATGGGGCATCATTGTCTTGAAAAGTAAGTTTAAGATAATTAAAAACGAAATACCTTTTAAGTTCCTAGAGATATTTGTCCACTAATAATTGTGCCTCTACACTTTCCAAAATAATGATTCTAAGACAACTTATACAAAATTTTGATTTAAATGACAAAAGCGTCTAGCAAGCTGCAATAAAAAATTTGACATAAATGAGTTAGAAAATCCTCCGAGATCATCATCCTAATTCCTAAGATCACCATGAAGTAAGAACGTGGGCAAGGTAATATCAACTATATTTTCTCAGGCCATTTGTTAACTTAAGAAGCCAATATTTAGGCGCATCCATGACTATACAACTTCCAGTACATTTATTAATAAAAATAGGACGATTTGAAGTGACCACCCTACTTCACAATCAAAGGCTCCACTACAAGACTCAATGGTCCAGTCAGTATGGTAAAAAATTCATTTCTGTCTCCATAAACAATATCTGTGAATGGCCTATCACCCACCTACATTTGCATACCCAATGTACTATCTGATGAAACATCCGAAATCGCAAAAAGAAAAGCACTATATTGAAAAGAATCAATCACCATATGGGACCTTACCATGATAAGTCTAGCGGATTCACAATCAAAGTGTCTTTCAACTTGTTCAGTTGTTCCCCCGGGCTTCTTCACCTCTAGATTATTTCAATCAATAAAAGCAAGAGCCAAACAACATTAGAAAGAACCATTGATGGGTTTGGCTAAAATCTAATTCCAATTATCCAATTGCATCCGCAAAATTAATTCCGAGTACCAATTAGCGAAATCACTTTGATTCCAATTGCATCCTCAAGACCCCTAGCTTTTCTACCATCAAGCTCATACTCACACAGTCCTGAAATTTTCATAGAATCAGGCACGTTAAAGTAATTCACTAGAAACAAACACAAACCAATTAGCGAGGAAGGACTGAACCCGATAGTTTCATCAAAGTTTGAATACCGTAATGTTGTTGCAGAACAAGCACGTAAACGTACAAGTGCTAGTAACCAAATGAAAAAAAAATCGAGATAATTGGGACAAAAATGCTTACTCAGCGAAAACCAAGTGTTAACATACCTCTTCCCGAAGAAGCATCAATAGCTTGACTTTGATATACCCAAAAAGATCAAAAAGTTAAAAACTTCAAACTTTATAAGAAGACACTGAAAATTAAAAATTGAAAAAGAAGTACTTACCAAAAGCATTGATAGCGGACTAGAAAGCTTTTCGTCTATCCTGACATTTTCTCTAACCCTAACAATAATCGGCTTGTTGATCCTCCGCACAATCCACGACCTCTCAACCATGAATAATGAATTGCGGGGGTTCGGATTATGAGTTACAATAGCCTATTTTTGGCAAAGCCAACTCAGACTGAAAGGCAGAGGCCATGAACTATCCAAACTGACAATTGAAAGATTTAGCATATTCACTCTCAGAAATAGCACAATCAATTTGAACATATCATCCAAACACATCAATCCCAGTTTTGCTGATAAAGAGGACCATAATAGTTTCAACATTTTGCTGTAATCTACTACAATTCCTCTTGCTGCAGTGAATTAAGCTATTTAAACAGTCAAGATTAACTCCACCTCAGTGTTTTGGATGGAAAAAATGTTCATAACATAACCCCTATATTGACAAAAAGAAGAATTAAAGTAGTATTTAATACCTAAAGGCTTCTCTTGATCCCATTAGTGAAATCATTATTAGGAACACAAATAAAGAGGAACAACACAACACACAACACACAACATTAACTATAAGACATTCTATCTCTAAACTTTAGACGAAAGCCCAGCCAGCATAATCACACAAGAGCTAAATTTGACTCCTATAACTTTCCAAATGTAATGTGTAAAAATTCATCACCCACTTTACACTGCCTCCCATCTTCCACAAAATTGGGTAAAATAAATAAGCATGCATAGGAGCATTAAAATATATCTTATCAGATTTTTCCCCACATTGAAACCATGCTTGCTCTCAAGCATGTGTCGATCCAAATACATGAATTATCAAAGTAGCAATTGTCAAATTTCCTTTAATGTTAGTCAAGAATATCCCTTATACTAATATGACTTAATAGTATAAGAAGAAATAGCAATATTGAGAACAAGCACTTGTAGCACAACATTCAACATGCAAGTATCCCATTAACTTTATCAAAATCAAATGAAACAAGTCTCAACACTTTCACAAGGTGTCACTCTAATCACTCAGAATATAAGGTGTTTAAGTTTTTGGGTTCCACTCAAATCAATACATAGAATGTCATTACTATAGGCTTGCTTGTGAATCAAATCTCCACCACGTATGAATGTAAATTAATGCATGAATCAAAGGTAACCATGGGTTGTAATGGGGCTTAGGATAAGGTGTGGCAAAAGATAGATAGAATTGTGGCTTATGAACTCAAAGGCACGATGTCAACCTAGTTGCTTATCCTTCCAAACTCCCTCTCATCGACTCAATCCAAGCGCTTTGAACATTCAAAATCGTGAATTTTTTTCTTTTTCTTGATCTTTTTCTCTTTCTTTTCTTTTTTTCCTTCTTTTTTCCACTATGTTTCATCACTTTTCTTTTCTTTTCTCATTTTCTCCTTTTTTTCTTGTTTTTCCTTCTTTTTTTTCCTGTATTTCATCATTTTTCATTTTCTCGTTTCCTTTTTTTTCTGTCCATTAGGGCTAGCAATGCATCTATGTATAAAACTTCTTCATTCATGTATGTGCCTCGTTTGTTTCAGAGCACACTTAAAAAGCTCCTACTTTTGGTCTCCCTTCGCTAGCTCTGCTTTATTGCCTCTGGATAATTTCATTCACTCGTTTCCATGTAAGTTTACAAGGAACTAAGCCAACATCATGCCCTTAAATGGGTTCAAAAATCACTTTAGAAAATAATCAAGAATGGGATAATTCAGCTTATAATGTGGTTTAACCAAAAAAAAAAAGCCAAGGCGCAAATGAGTTTTTCTAATGGGTGATTTTGAGGTAGGCTCTTTTCAAGTTAATGGGTTATTCCTAAGTGCCATTATCACATTCATACATCAATCTTACAAGAATGTGGTCTCAAAATGTATTACACAAGCAAGTTCTAGAATAGACACACTATGTTTGATGCCCTCAATCAAAAAAAATGTAGGAGCACTATTTAAATGGAAATGCTCTGGCGCAAAAGCTCACATAATGGGCTTTAGTGTTGATCCTTGAACATTGTTCATTTGATGTAGTCAATGGAATATATTTCACAGATTTTTTTTAAAATATGCCACTAGTGAGTTTCTCCTATTTATCTCGACTTATACCAAAAATTCCTATTAATCTAAGGGATATCACAAGATAACATTCTGAAAATTCAGGTGCTACCACGGGATAATTCACATATTTTTCACAAGACACACTAACTTCATTCCCGAGTTTCGATGTTTAATAAAAATTGCCAACCCCTAAATAAAAATTCTCAATCCCCACACATCCATATTTCAGACATTAATTCAAATCTCAACATTTAGGTCAGAATATTTTTTTAGTCATATAAAATAAGGGTAGAATTTTTTTTGTACCACAACAATTTAGGTACCGCTTTTCGTCTCATAAAACTCAAATAATGTATTTTTAATCCCAAAAAGTGTGATTTTAAGACTTTTTAGACCCAAAATTACAATGCCTTTTCACTTCCAAAACCACAACATACATGACTTTTTGGGACTAAAAATGCGTGATTGTGAGTTTTATGAGACTGCAAGCAACATCTACCATAATTGTGGTATCAAAAAAAATTATTTTGCCTTATTTTTTGGACTAAAAAGGGCAGTTTGCCCTATATTGTATCTTTTTCTTTCTAGTCATATATATGCCAGAATCTGAACGGAGGGCAAATACAACAAATAAAGGCTGGTTTATACCCAGACATGTGTGATAGCTACATGAATTAGCAATTTAGAAGCTAAGGGTTGAAATCGGTTAAGGGGATGGAAGTTTGGTTCATCATTTATTTATTCAGTTTGGTTATATCATCGACATTTAACCAACTCATTGGTTGGATCTATCCAGTTTTCAATTATCAATTAAATACTCGCTTGTTTGGTGGCATTCGAACCCATTACCTACTTATTCATGAAACCTAGCTCATCTATGAATGATAGGCTAAGACATTGTTGACCGAAAGTTTAGAAGCTAGTCAGGAATTTGAAACTTGACATGACTTTAGCTATAATAAGAGATTTTAGGAGGATTTTTTAACAGCAAGTTGCATATAATCAATAAAACAATGAAAGATTTTAAGCAGTAAATCGCATAGAATTGATCGGCTCTTGCAATATATAACAAGAAGAGTAATAATAATAATAAAAAGATTAATAAAATTATCATAATACAATCATAAAGTATGGATATAAACTTTATCATATCAATAGCATGCAATAAATAAATAATTTTAGAATTTCGAAGTTTGATTTTTATAAAATATAATGATAAGAAAAAAATTGAACACTAAGTATGCAAATATAAAGCATGAGCTTTAGTCTCTAAAGAAATTTCAAGATAAAATGCTTGAAAAAATCAACAATTTAAGATTAAAAACACAAGAAAGTTTATAATAATGAGAAAAATGAAAGCAACCTCCTGTAATTATTATAGCAAATGAATAAATTATTCCTTGTAAAAAGAAATTACAAAGTACCTCCTTATATTATTTAAAATGAAATAATTTACAGACGATGTAAATTGCTTTATTTTAAAAAAAATATAGGAAGGTAATTTGATTCGTTTTTCATAGAGGGGTAATTTATTCAAGTACCATACCATTGGACGGAAATTGCATTAAACCCTATAATGTAATACGATACTAATATTTCGTAGTGTTTATAGAGGACAAGTCGAAAAAATATTATTAAGTAATAGAACCAATTTAGAGTTTTAATTTAATTCAGGATAAAAGTTATCATATTTCCAAATAATGCACTATACAACCAAGAGCCACTAAATTTCATTAAATTCAGACAAATCCAACAAAATATTGCAGTAACCACCCCACTCATACACTTACAAAACCTCACTCCACCACATCTCAATTGCACACAATAATATTTTATTATCTATTAAATTTTGTAAACAAGAATTCAAAATAATTTTCCTATAAAAAAACATGTGAATACATCAATATAAACACTTGATAGAATTTATCGTGTTTCGGTAATACATATAAATAACCACCTAACTAATTATAAAGGATTTTTTATCATTCACTTAGTAAAGGATAATCCTATCATTCATTTAACTTAGGTAAACGACGTCTTAGAAAAAAATTATAAATAGCTAGCTGCCCACCGCGAGTGCCTCAGGTATAATTTTGGTTGCCCTAGTATATCGTACGATCCTAAATACTTTATTCTTACAACTTATTTAACTTAGGTATCACAGAACTATTATCATGATTTTTTCAGTATGGTTCTAATGACAATTTAGTCCCCATTCATTACTTGAATAGTAACTAGGTAAAAAAAAAAATTAATTTTTTTCTTTTTTTTAAATAAAGGACATAATAAACTCCTTTCGTGCAATTACTATAAGACCCGTGACGACATCGTCAACAAACAATATTTGAAGTTGTGATTATTGATAATTATTGACATAGATATAGAGAGAGACAATTTGATACACAATTATTTTGTTGTTAATTTTTGGTAGTGACTACTTTTTCAGTTATGTAATACCACAATTAATTTCACAAGATGTAATTAGGTATTTGGTAAAATTATAACCTCATATCAAAACCTAATTTAATAAGATCATTTGACAAATTGCAAAATATTTAATTACTATGTAAGTTCTTATCCTAATAATTATATTATTTTCAAATATATCTTCAAATTCATGCACTTTGCCTTTTTTTGCAAAATGCTCAACTTTAATTAGTCAATGCTAACAATGCTAAGTGGGGAATCTTAGTGCAGTAATAATAATAATAATAATAATTATTATTATTATTATTGAAAAGTAAGATTTTAAGAGCTTAATTTTAATTTGTTTGCAAACACTTTCATTTTCGGTCATATTCAATGCGAAATTGTCATTATGCGTATGATCTTATAAGCTTCATAATTTTATTCAATTCAAACACTTTAAAAGTTTGTATTTAAAATAAAATTTTACATCTTGTATACAAGTTTTGAAAGTATCTTATAAAATGCATGAATTTATAATTTTTTTAATGAATAGTAAATAGTTAATTAGTATAATTATAAATTATTGATAATTATTAAAGGACTAGAAAAAAATATAATTTTCTATTATTGTTAATTACTATAATCAAAAGAAAAAAGTCATGAGAAATACAAATCAATCACAGCTTCACAACGACCATTGATCGTTGTTCTGCAAGTGTAGTCAAAACATTAGCCATGGTCGAAACTACGGCAATTTTTTTGACTATGAGTAGAAACTATGACGAATATCGATTTATCGTGGTAAATATTTAAATTTTTACTTTGATTTTATTTAACTGTAGTTAATAATATTACTTTATCATGAATTTTACTTTCAGATCATTTATAATATAGCGCAAACTTAAATTTTTTAATAGTGAAGATTCATGATTGATAATTTCTGTATAGTAATGTATGCTTCATTGAAAATAAAAACCACTCAAGTAAGTTTATGCAAGTTGGCAATTTACAAAATCAAATTGACTTTATTTTATTTTGGTATAGATCAAAGTGGAAAAGCAAATTATATATTTCTTTTTTGAAGAAAAACACTATTTAAATGCTTATTATTTTGTTTAATATTACCCAACTTGCCCAATTAGCAATCCATAACAGTTGATGAGCCTGACTCACTATGATTAATTATAAGGTTATGGAATATGGGTTCCAATTACACCAGTGCGTGTGCTGTTATTCTATTTTAATAGTAGTTATTAATTAATTATAAATATTAGATTGATTATTAATATATTTATCAATTATTACTCAAAAAAAATCCCAACTAGTACTATTGCAATTCGAAAAACTACTTTTTTATTTTTTTTATTTTTAAGTGTAATATTTTTTTTGTTTTTTGATGAATTGATTATAATTATAAGAAGAATTTCAATCAACAACACATCAATATTGATTTTAAGTACGTTAACTAAATAATAATTACTATTACAATAAACCAACAACTATTACTAAAGTAGACTAATTAATCTAGAGATTGACAGGATTGAAACTAATGAAATCTTGGTTACAAGGCTTCAATTTTGCCAATTAAATTAGCACTTATTTCCTTAATGAGTAATGCTTAATGATTGAGAATTTTCAAAAATTTAATTAGTGATATTGTATCAAATACTCTATATGTAACTACATAATAATTAAATTTTGGGAGAATTAGAACGAGCCTCCACGAGGTCTGATACAATCATAAATTAATACATCATTGTTGTTTGAAAAATTATTAATACTCGTTGATTTTGCATACGTCCAACAACTAGCACAATCTCAGTTAAATTTTATCTATTTTTTTGATAAATTGATCAAAATGTCCTTATGAACTATGAATTACAATTTTATTTATTTTTTTAAAAAAAAAATATATTTTTTTATGAATTAAGTGGATATTTTTTTTATATTTTTTCAAAATTTAATTTCCATTCGGCTCATCTGACTTCTTTACAAAGTTTTAAGTAAGAATAAAATTGATAATTTCAAAAAATTCAGACTTTCATCTAAAAACAACATAATTTATTATGTGGTATTATTAATTTTTTAAATAATAAAAAATTATTCGTAATTATGTCAAACTTTTAGTAGACTTTGTTGTAAACTTATAATATATAGTAATGATTAATAATAATATCTGTGCAAACATTTGCATTTAATGTGTTTGTGTGTGCAGAGAAATTAAATGATAAAACACAGAATAAATTAGTGTAAGTTGGTGATTCAAAGGCTAGAAAGAAGGGGCAGAAGCTGCCCGAGCGGCATCCCAATCGGAAGATGGAAGCAGATTCAGTGGTTGGGAATGAACGACCAGGATTGAGGGGCAGACTGGGCAGCATAAATATCTGGTGCGACAGCCCCCCACCATCTCTAGATGTTTTCACCTTTTCCATCCAATAGCAGCCTTGTAAGCTGACTTGGGTATTGAGTATTTACTTAGACGTAGAATCAAATTATTTGCAATGGATAGTTCCAATTCTGGAATGCGAGTAAATTTTTTTTTACATTGAATCATTCATATATGTGTAGATATAGCCAACACATAGATTTTTTATGGATTGATTTGGTTCTTTTGAGTCTTGCTCGAGTCGAATGATAAAAAATTATCATGTCCGGTTCCTTCGGGGGATAGATCTATAAGAATTCACCTATCCCAATAACAAAAAAACCTGATTTGAATGATCCTTTATTAAGAGCTAAATTGGCATTTGATATTACCAAAAATCGCCCTTTCTCAATATTAAGGTTAATCAGGACATAGTAGAAACAGAAGTCGGGAGCTGAGAGAGTGAGATGAGAGATGCTGGTGGTGCCGGAAGCTGAGAGAGTGAGCTGAGAGTGAGCTCTGAACCGCCGGGAGCTGAGAGGGAGCCAGGACCTTCTTCCGCCTTGTCGCCAACACCTGTCGACGTATCCGTCGCGGCTTCACCGCCGCGCCGCCGCCGGAATTTTTTCCGGTGCGTCTCCGGCCACGCGCACTAGATCCAGATTCGCCGTCCGACGATCTTTCCACCCATGCCGCGCGTGCTCTAAACCAGCCTCCGATGCACTGCCACACGCCAGCCACAGACCTCATTTTCGCCCCCTTTTTCACCGCCATCGTTTTTCTCAAATTCCGGCGCCGTCCCGACGACCCATTGGCCGCTGTTCATACCGTTCGAATCCCCACAACGAGGCGAACATTACCCACTAAACAATTTTGGATTCCACCAACGAGAGAGGTTGGGATTTTACCTTAACCTTTGATCCTTGCTGTCGCCGTTTCGCCGCCACCGGAGTGCCTCCCGATCGAGGACCACCACCAACCGTCTCGTCTCCTCCGTGCAAGTCGAACGAACCATCTCCCATCCATTCCCATCAAGGCATTGTGTTGATCACGGAACCTCCCAAACGCCAACGGTTGTGCAACCCCATCACTGCCGTCCGACGGGCATTGACGGCCGGATTTCCACCGGTGGACTCGCCTTCCCATGGCGAAATAGCCCCTCCGATCAGTAACCACCATCGGAGCCTCGACGCCTATGGAAACCTTGGTAGCCAACTCGGCCGGTTTCGATTCCAACTCGAACGAATCAACTCAGAAATTGCCCCTTGATTTGCAGAAACATGCTGAGCAGCAGAAGTCAAGTTCTCTTATTAAATCATTTGCTGAAGCTGTCTCTAATTCGACAGGGAATCGGAGTCTTCATCAACATCCCTGCGATCTTAGAAAATTCTTTCTGGCTGATCATAACCCCCAACCACTCAGTATCAAGTCTGTTAACCATGGCCGACCCACTCTTTCATTTGCAGATGCTGAGACAGAGGAGCTCGCGGCGCCCTATCGATTTTCCCTTGTTGGAAAATTCTCACATGGAGCACCCCCTTACAGTCAAATGCACCAGCTTATTGCTAGATTGGAGATTCAAGGAGCGTTTACAGTCAGCATGATCAACTCCAAACACGCCCTTATCTCCCTTTCCAGCGAGTCAGACTAATCCCGCCTGTGGCTACGGCGCATTTGGTTTCTTCAAGGCTTCCCAATGAGAATTTTCAAATGGATGCCAACATTTACTCCGACGCAAGAATCATCTGTTGTTCCTATTTGGGTTTGCTTTCCTGAACTCCCTGCTCATTTATTTCGTAAGGAAGCTCTATTTTCTGTTGCTAGCATGGTTGGATCACCTTTGCAAATTGATGCTTTAACTCTTAACAAGTCTAAACTATCAAAAGCTAGGGTTTGTGTGGAAATAGACCTGCTAAAACCTATCATTGAAGAATTTGACTTGCACATTAATGGTGTAACCATAGTACAGAAAGTTGTTTTTGAAAATCTCCCTGAATACTGTTCTTTGTGCAAGCATGTGGGACATAAGGATATTGACTGCTTTTCGAAAGGTAATGCCCCTAAACCCCCATCCCGTAATAAGATCAACCACAAGCATCAACAATTTGCAGGAATTGAGATAAAACAAGCTTGTGATAAAGGAAAAAAGGTGACTGTGCCAGTAAGCCATCCCGCTGCCGACCATAATTCAAAAAGAAGCAAAGCATCATCCCCAGCTGCAAAAGCGGAATGCTCAATCACCAACCAGCCAAAAAAGGGGGTCAAAGATCAACAGAAGAATGACAATCAAATTGAACATATTCAGAGCCATGGAAAACAGGAGAACCTAAAGATGGATAACACAGGAACTCCAAACACTGTAACTCATCAGGGAGCTGCCATGCAGGAATGCACTTCAGACACTACCTTGACGCCTCAAGGAGAAAATTGCACAGACAACATGGACAACTTCAACCTGAATGACCCATTAATTGCAGAATTATTGGACAGGGATTTGCATCTAGTGTTGTACTTAAGTTTGTCATTATGACAAACTTCTTTCCTCCTTTTGTGAGACTAGGGACTCCACTAGCAGAAGATTGATTCACAGTTGAGCATTGTGTAAACTTGGGGAGCATGTGTTGACTTGCCTATAAAAAATGAGATTAATGAGATTAACATGGATTAAGAAAAGTGAATGTATGTTACATCCAATAATTTTTACCATTCAACTGGTATTTGACTGAGAAGTTGCAAAATTTGGTCAAGAGGATGACTCAATGAATTTAGATCTTGTAGTTCTCCTTGATTGTACACAAATTAACGTTAGTTTCAAGTTTATAATTAATGTCACTACATTATATTTCAACTTACATCAGGATTTACAGAAAATTGTTCCATTTGACCCTACTGCATGGATTTTCTTGTCTATACATAATATTAAATCAAAGTTAGTAATATCAATAATAAATTAATCAAAAAAACAAATTTAAAAGACTTACAGTTTTTTGTGGGGCCTTTTCATCAATAATAGTTGGTTGCATAATTGTAAAGGTCTCATTCCTTGCCTGCACAGGATGGTTGATATTCTTCCTTGCACATCCCTTTTTATTATGCCCTGTCTCTCTACAATAACGACACTTCACCTTGTATGGTTGTCTCTTCAAATTTGGTAGTCTGATTCCCTTGGCCTCTTGTCATTTTTTTTTCCTTTGTTAGATAGCTCATTAGACTCCAATCTTTTGGCTCTTGCAGGCCTTCCTGCACCCTTTCCAAAGTTGGGTGGAAGGGGTGTGATAAATCTAGTTTCCTCACAAAGCTTAGGGTCATTAATAGGTAAGATGGCATATTTATACACCTCAATAAAAGCTGCCACACTATAGCAAGGATCAACAAGGTCCTCTGGCTCTAAGGATTGACGTGTATGGCACTCATTCCATGTTTGCATGGAATGCCTGTCAGATTCCATTTTTTGCATGTGCAACTGTGGTTTTGCAAATTCACAACATACCTAGCACCATCATAATAGGACACTTCATAATGCCAATCATCTGACTTAATTGGTATACAATTAGCAGCTTTGTCAATGTTTTTTTTCAAATTTTCTAATTTTAGGGTAGATGTTTTTGTCCCATTTTTTTCTGGCCTTATCTCTTAATTCTAAAAGTCTTGTTATTATACATTTCTCGTTCCATTCAAGCATGGTCATGATTGGTTTCTCTCTGACCTCAAGAATGTAACTGTTTAATGTCTCACAAATGTTGTTAATAGCATATCACACATTGGAAAACAATTCAAATGAGCCTTGCTCCAATGTGCTGAAGGCCTGTCAATCAGCCACTCAACCACTCTGGGATCTAGTTTGGCCAATTCATCCATTTTGAAATTAAGTTCACTCATTGTTGTTGCCTTTGTAGTATTCCACAACTCTTTTTTGAGAGCCAACTCTCTAAATCCAACAGTTTTCATGTTGCTTGTCACTAATAAAAATGTATGTGTTATCCCTTACAATATGCAAATCATCCTTTAACAATTCCAAGAACCACTGCCATGCTTCCCTAGTTTCTCCATATACCACAACACAAGCTAAAGGGTACAAATTATTTGGGTCAATAGAAACTGCAGTTAGCAAAACACCTCCATAGGAACCCTTTAGATGACACTCATTCACCCCTATCATAGGTCTACAATCAGAGCCTAAAGCATCAAAGCACACACAGAATTTAGAAAATTTTCTTTGCCCAATACCATCATCCCCATTAGTCATTACCATCATCAGTGTGGACCAAGGATTACTGCTTCTTAATTCTGATGCATAGTCACACAAACTATCAAATTGCTCTTTAGCTTTGCCTTCAATTTTTTCAAGTGCTTTTTTCTTTGCTCTATATGCTTGGTTTCTTGATACAGGACACTTAAGTTCTTTAATTACATCCTTTTTTATACCCTTCACATTCCTTTTAGGATTTGTTCTAAAGGCATATTCATATTTGGTTGACAACCATTTGCTATTCACATTTTTTACATTAAATGATCTAGCACATTTATGTTCTGGGTTATAATGTTTGATTTGGAATGTACTCTCTTCTCCAAATTTAAGTTCATGCATTATCCATTGACATCCATCCCCTAGACACTTAACATCAACTCTTCTTTTATCATTCTTGAATATTTTCAAACTCCTCTTTGTACCGACAACATGATTGTAGATTGCCTCTCGCAATTCAATTTTGTTACTAAATATCATCCTAATTTTAGAGAGAGGATCATATTTGTTTCTAGCCTATCACTCTCATCATCCCCCTCCCCTTCACTTAACCCATCATCATCATCACCTGCCCTATTATCCTTTGCATAATTATCCACTATTTTGCAAACCTCGTCCCATTCTACTTCATTCAAGTCAGGCTTATTCCCATCATCTACTACTACCCCTTTTCCTTCTGGACATTTGTTTGCATTTGGGGTTCAACATTAGGGTTTGCAGAACCAAGCTGATTATTTGGGCACTCTACACACTCCAACTACAAAGTAAAGATTCTGTTTTGGGGACAGTATGCTTCAGTAAATTTGACAATCTCAGTTTGATACTTGAGTTGTGTAAAATTGGTCAAATGTAGTTTGGCCCCATGTAATCCAACTTCTCACCAAGTTTGTTCAAGTACTCCACAGTAATATTAAATACATCCACAAAGTCAAACTTTTAATACCACCCACATATTCAGGTTTAAGGCTACGAATAATTGATCCCGTGATATATAATAACGGTGATAAAGGATTCATTCCCTGAAAAATATTAAAAAAAAAACGAGTAGGAATCAGAAAGCAACAGTACACAAACTAACTAATTAATTTATTCAGTCAGAGACAGAACAAAAGAGACCACATGTACAGAAGATGTCTCGTATAACAAAAAAAAAAATGGACAAGGAAAAGTAGTTTTACAAAAGGGACCACAAAACAACATAAAACATGTACAGAAGTGTTTGAAAGGGTCACATGCCTTGGAAGAAAAACAACATGTCTCATAATCTATTGTTTTTACAGAAGGGACCACACAACAATATAAAACTCAAAAAAACAAAATCATTTTTTTTTAACACACCTACCACACAAACTATCATTCATTTGTTTACAAGTTTATCAAAGCATTAACGCATATTTTAATAAGGAAGATCAAAACACTAACCGTATTTCTCAGGGTTTGGGAAGTCAACGAGCACTTGGTTTCTCAAGCTCATCTTACTTCCGCCACTCTTTGCTCCAAAATCTATTGCTCTTCAGAATGCCTCCAAAAAGTCAGATGATTTTGTTATGGGTGCTTTGTGGATTTAATGAATTTGATTTGTGGATTTAGGATTTAGGATTTTGATTTGGGGAAAACGGGAGTGAAGGGAATCTTTTTGGTCTGAAATGAAGTGAGAATGGACCCATGTGAACCTACGCCGTTCACTTAGCAGTTGACTAACATCGTGACTTATCACGTGTCGTTTTCATTAATTGCTAATGGGACAGGACTACTTCTATTAAAGAAATAGGATTTTGGGACCAAAAGTGTTAAACATATAAAGCTCGAGACCGATTTTTGCCTATTTTGATAATATAATAATTTTTTTTTTATAATCATTAGTGTTTATAAAAAATCTAATCATATCATAAAGAATCATGAAATGATTATCAGTCAAGAAATTTAAATAAATTTTAAATTTTCTCTAATGATAAAGATAAGTTAATTTTATCAAACCTTAACTACTATTGTTATTGAAATTCAAAATTGCTAAAAAGATAAGATGTTAGTATCCTTATAAATAGTAGGTCCGCAAAGCACACTAAAAATATTGTGTAATATTACGATACATTAGCATGGAGAGTTCTCTTTCTACCTTTATATTTTTAATTAGTGAAAGGGAGAATTTTCAAAACTTGATGTACTCGAGGTTTTTTTGCTAAACGATAAAATTAGGATTTTACCACGACGGAATTGCACACCAGGTGAAATGTAATTTTCGCAAAATGTGTAATTTTCAAGAGAATGGGGTCTTGTCAATGAATAGTAACTTGGATTAAAAAATTAGTATTTTGGTATTTATAGTGGTATGGAAAATTATATGCTGTGATAGGTTCTATTTGCTTATGGTGTGTCTCCTATATATCCAATTACTTGTTTACCCTTACAATTTTATATATGTTGTTTACTAATGTATATCATACAGCCCCCAACTCTCGGATGGAATATGCACTTGCTGGTGTAATATTTTGTGCGAGAGTAAACATCAAGGAAGACTAACTACAAATAGTAAATGGGAGTGGGTGGGTGGTTGGGGGCTATTAATTGCAACCCCTCCACATACTTATATTTTTTCCCTTGCATTTGCCTTCATTCCATTTGCATCTCTATTTCCGAACTTCTCTCCACCATGGCTAGCAAAGGTAATTCCCTTAGTTAAATTTTGCTTCTCTTTTCATTTGGGCATTTGCTTTGTATTTTACTTTGTGAAAAATGTGGGGTGGAGAGGGTGATTGTGAGAGCGACCGACGGACAATGACATTTCCAACAGAGGGGAGAGCGCGACGAAGGTGGGGGGAGGTGCGAGGTGAAACTTCGAGCCGGGAAGGGACGCCCCGTCGCTTGGTCGAGGCGCGGCCTCGAGGAGGGGGGCGAGGCCCCGCCTCCAGCTCGAGGTCGTGCCTCGAGCTGGGGAGGCGAGAACGGCCTCGGGCTGGGAGGAGACCCCCCTCCCAGCACGAGGCCGTGCGTCGAGCTGGGGAAGCCTCGTTCGCAGCTCGAGACCGTGCCTCGAGCTGGAAGGAGGTGCCCCCCCTTCCAACTCGAGGCCGCGCCTCAAGCTGGGGGGGTGGTGTTCCCCCTCAGGCCCGTTCCACCACGAGCCAAGGCGGCGAGGGTCCCCCCCTGGGTGTTTCGGTTGGCTTTAGTAGAGGAGGATTTTCGGATTTTGTTACTCCTACTGAAAAAATTTGGGATGATCTTCCTTCATATTTAGAAGGCTACTCCCTTGAACATATTGCCGCGATTATGAGTTTGCCAAAGTGTCCTTCTTTTGACTCAGGTGAGGATTTAGAGGATCTGTCTGATTTTGACTTGAACTCAACGGAGTTTAGGAGTAGCGAACAATGTGATGACATAGAATCGGATGGGGCGGCTGGCTCCAAGCGATGTGAGACTGACGATGAGGTCATCAGTGAGGATGAGGAGACCGAGAGTGAGGGGAAGGAGGTTGAGAGCGAAAGTGAGGAGGCCGTAGTTACCGAGGTGTCTGCACGGCCGAGTGTAGTTGTGGCGTTGGGAGTTGATAGAGATGGGCGTTCGGGCATTCCCGGTTATCGCATTCTGCATTGTCGCACGGTGGATATTGGTACTTGTGACAGCGTTTTGACTAGAGAGCAGCTCGCCGGCATTGGCGTGACTTATAGGGTACCCTCTGTGCATAAGTTTATTCTTCGCTCTCGGGGTCGAAGGATCAGGGATCCTCCTGCTGGGTGTTTCACTGTTTACATTGCCTATTTTGATAACGGATTTTTCATTCCTCCTCATCCCTTACTTGTCAAAGTGATTCGGAGCTACGGTATTTGTGTTAGCCAACTTACGCGGAATTCGGTTATGTGTTTCGAGGGTTGGCGACGTCGTCTATTAGAGTTGGGGCTTCTGATAACACTAGAAAGTTTTCACGCTTTATGGACCGTCCGCCGCATGGCGGAAGTGTCTGACTCTTCTGATGATGGGCGGTATTTTTACTTCACTCCACAGAAAGCTTGTAGGTTTTTGACCGGGTTTGTTTCTTCCAAGGGTCCTTGGAAGGAAAAATTTTTCTACGTCAGAGATGATGGTTGGGGTTTGGCCTCCGAGTGGAGTAGCTCGCCTATCAAGATTACTCACCGTAAGGAGTTTGGAAAATTGCGTCAGGGGTTTATGGCGGCGGGGTTGTTTAGCCGCTTGGTGGACATCGCCCACTATTATCCTTCTGGTATTTTCTTGTAATTGTCATACGGCGTTTAAGTTGATCCGCAACATTTCTTTATGCATTTTTGTCTTTTCATGAACTTGGTTTGGGTTTTCTTACGCTAAATTTATTGTGTTTCAGGTAAGAAGCTTGAGATCGACACCGTGCGTGCCCGAAAGGCGGCGGTTAGGGAGCAGAAGAGACGTGACCAAGAGTCGGCACCGCCACAAGTAGGGAGCTCCGTGTCCGTCGCACCTCATGGGGTCTCAACTGGCATCGGCCATTCTGGTTCACTCCTCACTCCCATGGTTGGTCCTTCTCCCCCTCCTAAG